>NC_048303.1:115237811-115275067 GCF_013100865.1 Trachemys scripta elegans | reverse complement strand
TGGGGAGGGAGGGTTGGGAGAGGGGGAGCTGGGAAGGGAGAGGACAGAGGAAGGAGAGGAGGGGGAACTGGGGAGGGAGGGTTGGGAGAGGGGGAGCTGGGAGAAGAGGGGACAGGAAGGAGAGGATGGGGAACAGGGGAGGAAGGTTGGGAGGGGGAGCTGGGAAGGGAGAGGACAGAGGAAGGAGAGGAGGGGAACTGGGGAGGGAGGGTTGGGAGAGGGGGAGCTGGGAAGGGAGAGGACAGAGGAAGGAGAGGAGGGGGAACTGGGGAGGGAGGGTTGGGAAAGGGGGAGCTGGGCAGAGGGGACAGGAAGTAGAGGAGGGGTACTGGGGAGGGATGGGTTGGGAGAGGAGGAGCTAGGAGAAGAGGGGACAAGGAGGAGAGGAGGGGGAACTGGGAAGGGAGGGTTGGGAGCGGGGGAACTGGATGATAATTCCATGCTCTAATAAGAATATAACAGTAGGGATCTATTATTGACCACCTGACCAGGACAGTGATAGTGACTGTGAAATGCTAAGGGAGATTAGAGAGGGTATCAAAATAAATAACTCAATAATAGTGGGGGATTTCAATTATCCCCATATTGACTGGGTATATGTCACCTCAGGACGAAATGCAGAGACAAAATTTCTTGATACTTTAAATGACTGCTTCTTGGAGCAGCTGGTGCAGGAACTCACAAGGGGAGAGGCAATTCTCGATTTTGTCCTGAGTGGAGTGTAGGATCTGGTCCAAGAGGTTACTATAACAGGACCGCTTGGAAATAGTGACCATAATAATATTTAACATTCCTGTGTTGGGAAGAACACCTGAGCAGCCCAACACTATGGCATTTAATTTCAAAAAGGGGAACTATGCAAAAATGAGGAGGTTAGTTAAACAGACATTAAAAGGTACAGGGACTAGAGTGAAATCCCTGCAAGCTGCATGGACACTTTTCAAAGACACCATAATAGAGGCCCAACTTAAATGTATACCCCAAATTTTAAAACACAGTAAAAGAACTAAAAAAGAGCCACCGTGGCTTAACAACCATGTAAAAGAAGCAGTGAGAGATAAAAAGGCATCTTTTAAAAAGTGGAAGTCAAATCCTAGTGAGGTAAATAGAAAATAGAAACACTGCCAAATTAAGTGTATGAATGTAATAAGAAAAGCCAAAGAGGAGTTTGAAGAACAGCTAGCCAAAAACTCAAAAGGTAATAACAAAATGTTTTTTAAGTACATCAGAAGCAGGAAACCTGCTAAACAACCAGTGGGGCCCCTGGATGATCGAGATACAAAAGGAGCACTTAAAGACGATGAAGTCATTGCGGAGAAACTAAATGAATTCTTTGCTTCAGTCTTCATGGCTGAGGATGTTAGGGAGATTCCCAAACCTGAGCCATCCTTTCATAGATTCTAGGACTGGAAGGGACCTCGAGAGGTCATAGAGTCCAGTCCCCTGCCCGCATGGCAGGACCAAATACTGTCTAGACCATCCCTGATAGACATTTATCTAACCTACTCTTAAATATCTCCAGAGATGGAGATTCCACAACCTCCCTAGGCAATTTATTCCAGTGTTTAACCACCCTGACAGTTAGGAACTTTTTCCTAATGTCCAACCTAGACCTCCGTTGCTTCTTGTTCTATCCTTAGAGGCTAAGGTGAACAAGTTTCCTCCCTCCTTCTTATGACACCCTTTTAAATACCTGAAAACTGCTATCATGTCCCCTCTCAGTCTTCTCTTTTCCAAACTAAACAAACCCAATTCTTTCAGCCTTCCTTCATAGGTCATGTTCTCAAGACCTTTAATCATTCTTGTTGCTCTTCTCTGGACCCTTTCCAATTTCTCCACATCTTTTTTAAAATGCGGTGCCCAGAACTGGACACAATACTCCAGCTGAGGCCTAACCAGAGCAGAGTAGAGCGGAAGAATGACTTCTCGTGTCTTGCTCACAACACACCTGTTTATACATCCCAGAATCATGTTTGCTTTTTTTGCAACAGCATCACACTGTTGACTCATATTTAGTTTGTGGTCCACTATAACCCCTAGATCCCTTTCTGCCGTACTCCTTCCTAGACAGTCTCTTCCCATTCTGTATGTGTGAAACTGATTTTTTCTTCCTAAGTGGAGCACTTTGCATTTGTCTTTGTTAAACTTCATCCTGTTTAACTCAGACCATTTCTCCAATTTGTCCAGATCATTTTGAATTATGACCCTGTCCTCCAAAGCAGTTGCAATCCCTCCCAGTTTGGTATCATCTGCAAACTTAATAAGCGTACTTTCTATGCCAATATCTAAGTCGTTGATGAAGATATTGAACAGAGCCGGTCCCAAAACAGACCCCTGCGGTACCCCGCTCGTTATGCCTTTCCAGCAGGATTGGGAACCATTAACAACAACTCTCTGAGTACGGTTATCCAGCCAGTTATGCACCCACCTTATAGTAGCCCCATCTAAATTGTATTTGCCTAGTTTATCGATAAGAATATCATGCGAGACCGTATCAAATGCCTTACTAAAGTCTAGGTATACCACATCCACAGCTTCACCCTTATCCACAAGGCTCGTTATCCTATCAAAGAAAGCTATCAGATTGGTTTGACATGATTTGTTCTTCACAAATCCATGCTGGCTGTTCCCTATCACCTTACCACCTTCCAAGTGTTTGCAGATGATTTCCTTAATTACTTGCTCCATTATCTTCCCTGGCACAGAAGTTAAACTAACTGGTCTGTAGTTTCCTGGATTGTTTTTATTTCCCTTTTTATAGATGGGCACTATATTTGCCCTTTTCCAGTCTTCTGGAATCTCTCCTGTCTCCCATGATTTTCCAAAGATAATAGCTAGAGGCTCAGATACCTCCTCTATTAGCTCCTTGAGTATTCTAGGATGCATTTCATCAGGCCCTGGTGACTTGCAGGCATCTAACTTTTCTAAGTGATTTTTAACTTGTTCTTTTTTTATTTTATCTGCTAAACCTACCCCCTTCCCATTAGCATTCACTATGTTAGGCATTCCTTCAGACTTCTCGGTGAAGACCGAAACAAAGAAATCATTAAGCATCTCTGCCATTTCCAAGTTTCCTGTTACTGTTTCTCCCTCTTCACTAAGCAGTGGGCCTACCCTGTCTTTGGTCTTCCTCTTGCTTCTAATGTATTGATAAAAAGTCTTCTTGTTTCCCTTTATTCCCGTAGCTAGTTTGAGCTCATTTTGTGCCTTTGCCTTTCTAATCTTGCCCCTGCATTCCTGTGTTGTTTGCCTATATTCATCCTTTGTAATCTGTCCTAGTTTCCATTTTTTATATTTTGTAGGTGACAAATCTGAGGAATTGTCACAGATTGAAGGGTAATTAGAGGAGGTTTTGGAATTAATTGATAAATTGAACAGTAACAAGTCACCAGGACCAGATGACATTCACCCAAGAGTTCTGAAAAAACTCAAATGTGAAATTGCGGAACTATTAACTATGGTTTGTAACCTGTCCTTTAAATCAGCTTCTGTATCCAATGACTGGAAGATAGCTAATGTAACGCCAATATTTAAAAAGGGCTTTAGAGGTGATCCCGGCAATTACAGACTGGTAAGTCTAACATCAGTATCAGGCAAATTAGTTGAAACAATAGTAAAGAATAAAATTGTCAGACACATAGAAGAACATAAATTGTTGGGCAAAAGTCAACATGGTTTCTGTAAAGGGAAATCATGTCTTACTAATCTATTAGAGTTCTTTGAAGGGGTCAACAAACATGTGGACAAGGGGGATCCAGTGGACATAGTGTACTTAGATTTCCAGAAAGCCTTTGACAAGGTCCCTCACCAAAGGCTCTTACGTAAATTAAGTTGTCATGGGATAAGAGGGAAGATCCTTTCATGGATTGAGAACTGATTAAAAGACAGGGAACAAAGGGTAGGAATAAATGGTAAATTTTCAGAATGGAGAGGGGTAAAGAACGGTTACTTACCTTCTGTAACTGTTGTTCTTTGAGATGTGTTGTTCACGTCCATTACACATTAGGTGTACGCGCGCCGCGTGCACGGACGTCGGAAACTTTTTCCCTTAGCGGCTCCCGTCGGGCCGACGGGCCCCCCCCTTCCTGCCAGAGCGGCGCCCCGCTCCAGGGTATATATATCCCTGCCGACCCGACCACTCCGGTTCCTTCTTGCCGGAGACTCCGACAGAGGGGAAGGAGGGTGGGAAGTGTAATGGACGTGAACAACACATCTCGAAGAACAACAGTTACAGAAGGTAAGTAACCGTTCTTTCTTCTTCGAGTGATTGTTCACGTCCATTACACATTAGGTGATTCCCAAGCTTACCATTGGAGGTGGGTAGGAGTCAAGACACAACTGACTGTAGCACGGCCCGACCGACCATCGCGTCCTCTCTGGTCTGATGATGGATCGCGTAGTGGGCTGTGAACGTGTGCACCGACGACCAGGTGGCTGCCTTACAGATCTCCTGGATAGGGACCTGTGCCAAGAAGGCCGTTGAGGACGCTTGGGCTCTAGTCGAGTGGGCCCGGATCTCCGGGGCCGGAACATTGGCGAGCTCGTAACAAGTGCGTATACAATGCACAATCCATGCCGACAAGCGCTGTGACGAGATAGGCAAGCCTTTCATACGTTCCGCAATAGCAACAAACAGCTGGGGCAATCTGCGGAACGGCCTGGTCCGTTCCAGGTAAAAAGCCAACGCCCTGCGGACGTCCTGGGTATGTAGGCTGCGGTGGTGAGGGTCCGTATGGGGTTTAGGAAAAAACACCGGTAGGCAAATGTCCTGTCCCATGTGAAACTGTGTTACCACCTTTGGGAGGAATTTGGGGTGCGGCCTCAGTTGCACCTTATCCTTATGGAACACTGTATAGGGTGGTTCCGAAGAGAGGGCTCTCAATTCCGATACCCTTCTGGCCGAAGTGATGGCCACGAGAAACGCCACCTTCCACGAGAGGTGCGTAAGGGAGCAAGTGGCTAGGGGCTCAAAGGGGGAACTCATGAGTCTTGTTAAGACTAGGTTCAGACTCCACGTCGGGACAGGCGGGCGTGAGTAGGGAAACACCCTTTCCAGCCCCTTGAGAAACCGGGCCACTGTGGGGTTGGAGAACACTGACACTCCCAACTCTCCCGGATGGAAGGCCGAGATTGCAGCTAAGTGAACCCTAATAGAGGCGGGCGCAAGCCCTTGATTCTTTAGGTGCAAAAGGTAGTCCAGGATCGACGGAACCGAGGCTTGTAAAGGCTGTATGCGTTGAGGCTCACACCAGTGGGAGAACCTTTTCCACTTTGCCAGGTAGGTCGCTCTTGTCGAGGGCTTCCGACTATTAAGGAGGATTTGCTGGACTTCGTGGGAGCACCTATGCTCTGCCTCACTCAGCCAGAGAGATGCCATGCCGTGAGATGCAGCGAAGACAGGTTCGGGTGGAGTAGGCGACCTTTGTCTTGCGTGACTAGGTCGCGATGGAGGGGGATGGTGATTGGGTCGGCTATTGACAGCTCCAGCAGGGACGTGAACCAATGCTGGCGTGGCCAGGCCGGGGCGATAAGTATGATCGTCGCCCTGTCCCTGCGGATTTTGAGGAGAACCTTGTGTATGAGTGGGAATGGAGGGAAGGCATATCCCAGGCTCCCTCCCCATGGAATCATGAAAGCATCTGCTACTGACCCCCGGCTGAGGTTCTGGAATGAGCAGAACTGAGGGCATTGGCTGTTGTCCCTGGTGGCGAATAGATCCACCCGGGGAAAGCCCCACCTCCGGAAGATCGAATGCAGGACGTCTCGCCTCAACGTCCATTCGTGCATTCGGTAGGATCGGCTGAGGCGGTCTGCTAAGCCGTTTTGAATCCCCGGAAGATACGTCGCGATGAGGTGTATCGCATGGGCTATACAGAAGTTCCATAATTGGAGTGCCTCGCGACAGAGGGGAGAAGACCGTGACCTGCCCTGCTTGTTTATATAGAACATGGCGGTAGTGTTGTCCGTCAGGACTGCCACGCTGTGACCTTTTAAGGTGGCGCGGAAGGTCTGGCAGGCGAGGCGAACCGCTCTTAGCTCCTTCAGATTGATGTGAAGCAGCTTGTCTTCTCTGGACCACAGCCCTTGGGTCCGCAGTTCTCCCAGGTGTGCCCCCCAACCCAAGTCCGATGCGTCTGTTACCAATGTTAGAGTGGGCTGTGGGGCATCGAAGGGGATCCCTTCGCATACCTGTTGGTGATCTAGCCACCCTGGAACGGTGCCGGGACGGCGACCGTGATGGGCGCACCATCGCCGGCTTGCCTCTGCGCGGCAGCATAGGCGGGGCGCCTTCAGCGCGTGCCGGGGCCTCGACGGACAAGGCAATGAGGTCCTTAGCTGCCTCAAACGTGTCCGGAGTGGAGGGCTGTTCCACGAGCTCCTCCAGCCCTTCCTCCTCGCTCGACGCGCCCATCCCGGGGC
Source organism: Trachemys scripta elegans (assembly GCF_013100865.1). Classification (NCBI taxonomy): domain Eukaryota; kingdom Metazoa; phylum Chordata; order Testudines; family Emydidae; genus Trachemys; species Trachemys scripta. The sequence continues at coordinate 115,268,647 of NC_048303.1, read as the reverse complement.
TCGACGGGCCTTTCGGCGCCGGAGCCACTACCGGGGTCCGTGTTGGGGCTGTATCGGCCTTAGGGGCACTCGAGGTCTTTACCGGTGCCGCCCTCTTGTGCGGGGAGCGACCTCGGGCCTTAGGTTGGCCCTTCACTTTCGCCGGCGAAGACAATCGGCGTCGTGTATTTCCCCGCTGGGTCGGTGCCGCGGTCTTCGGATGACCCACCGGCGCCGGCTCTCGCACCGAGGCAGGGGCACTCCGCACGGAGGCAGACGGTGCCGTCAAAGTGGAGGGCTGTAATGCCATCTCCATGAGCAGCTGCTTAAGGCGGAAGTCCCTCTCTTTTTTAGTTCTGGGCTTAAAGGCCTTGCAGATCTTGCAGCGCTCTTTCTGGTGAGCCTCCCCCAGGCAACGAAGACACGAAGCGTGGGGGTCGCTCAATGGCATAGGCCTGCGGCACGTGGCACAAGCCTTGAAGCCTTGGGCGTGTGGCATACCCCACCGCCCAGGGCCGGTGCCGGGGCTGAACAAACAACCCCGGCAGGAACTTTAAGTACCCTAATGAGCTGTTAACTACTGACTAAACACTACAACAACTAACTGATAACTGCTAGATAACTCTAATTGACTATTGCTAAAGGACACTCTCAGACGAGAGACAGAGTTGTTCCAACGCCGCCACGGACGGTAAGAAGGAACTGGAGTGGTCGGGTCGGCAGGGATATATATACCCTGGAGCGGGGCGCCGCTCTGGTGGGAAGGGGGGGGCCCGCTGGCCCGATGGGAGCCGCTAAGGGAAAAAGTTTCCGACGTCCGTGCACGCGGCGCGCATACACCTAATGTGTAATGGACGTGAACAATCACTCGAAGAAGAACTAGTGGTGTTCTCCAAGGGTTAGTCCTAGGACCAATCCTATTCAACTTATTCATAAATGATCTGCAGAAAGGGATGAACAGTGAGGTGGCAAAGTTTGCAGATGATACTAAACTGCTCAAGATAGTTAAGACCAAAGCAGACTGTGAAGAACTTCAAAAAGATCTCACAAAGCTAAGTGATCAGGCAACAAACTGGCAAATGAAATTTAATGTGGATAAATGTAAAGTAATGCACATTGGAAAAAATAACCCCAACTATACATACAATATGATGGGGGCTAATTTAGCTACAGCTAATCAGGAAAGAGGTCTTGGAGTCATCATGGATAGTTCTCTGAAGACGTCCACGCAGTGTGCAGCGGCAGGATGTTAGGAATCATTAAAAAAGAGAGAATAAGATGGAGAATATCTTATTGCCCTTATATAAATCCATGGTACACCCACATCTTGAATACTGCATACAGATGTGGTGTCCACATCTCAAAAAAGATATACTGGCATTAGAAAAGGTTCAAAGAAGGGCAACTAAAATGATTAGGGGTTTGGAATGGGTCCCATATGAGGAGAGATTAAAGAGGCTAGGACTTTTCAGCTTGGAAAAGAGGAAACTAAGGGGGGATATGATAGAGATATATAACTTCATGAGTGGTGTGGAGAAAGTGAATAAGGAAAAGTTATTTACTTGTTCCCATAATATAAGAACTAGGGACCACCAAATGAAATTAATGGGCAGCAGGTTTAAAACAAATAAAAGGAAGTTCTTCTTCACACAGTGCACAGGCAACGTTAGGAACTCCTTGTCTGAGGAGGTTGTGAAGGCTAGGACTATAACAGGGTTTAAAAGAGAACTAGATAAATTCATGGAGGTTAAGTCCATTAATGGCTATTAGCCAGGATGGGTAAGGAATGGTGTCCTAGCTTCTGTTTGTCAGAGGGTGGAGATGGATGGCAGGAGAGAGATCACTTGATCATTACCTGTTAGGTTCACTCCCTCTGGGGCACCTGGCATTGGCCACTGTCAGTAGACAGGATACTGGGATGGATGGACCTTTGGTCTGACCCAGTATGGCCGTTCTTATGTTCTTATGGGACAGAGGAAGGAGAGGAGGGGGAACTGGGGAGTGAGGCTTGAGAGAAGGGGAGCTGGGAAGGGAGAGGACAGAGGAAGAAGGGGGGGGGGGGATAGTTCAGTGGTTTGAGCATTGGCCTCCTAAACCCAGGGTTATGAGTTCAATCCTTGAGGGGGCCACTTAGGAATCTGGGGCAAAATCAGAACTTGGTCATGCTAGTGAAGGAGGGGACTGGACTCAATGACCTTTCAAGGTCCCTTCCAGCTCTATGAGATAAGTATATCTCCATATATATTTTTATTAGAGGGGGAGCTGGGAAGGGAGAGGACAGAGGAAGGAGAGGAGGGGGAGCTGGGAAGGGAGGGGTTGAGAGTAGGGCTGCCAGGTGTCTGGTTTTCAACCAGAACGCCTGGTCGAAAAGGGATCCTGGCGATTCCGGTCAGCATCACTGACTGGGCTGTTAAAAGTCCAATCAGTGGCACAGCAGGGCTAAGGCAGGCTCCCTGCCTACTGTGGCTCCGTGCGGCTCCTGGAAGCAGCGGCATGATCCCCCTCCAGCTCCTATGCATAGGGGCAGCAAGGGGGCTCCATGTGCTGCCCCCGCCCCACATGCCGGTTTTGCCGCTCTCATTGGCCAGGAATAACGGTCAATAGGAGCTGCGGGGGCAGCGCCTGTGGACGGGGAGGCGTGCAGAGCTTCCTGGCTGCATCAGCGTGTAGAAGCTGGAGTGGGGACATGCTGCTGCTTCCGGGAGCTGCCTGAGGTAAGTGCCACCTGGAGCCTGCACCTCTGACCCCCTCCTGGACCCCCTCCTGGACCCCATCCCTCAGCCCTGATTTCCCTCCTGCCCTCCAAACCCCTTGATCCCAGCCCGAAGCACCCTCCTGCACTCCAAACCCTTCATCCCCACCCCAGAGCCCGCACCCACAGCCGGAACCCTCACCCCCCCACATCCCAAGCCCCTGCCCTAGCCCAGAGCCCCCTTCCACACCCATAACCCCTCATTTCTGGCCCCACCCCAGAGCCCGCACCCACAGCCGGAGCCCGCACCCCCTCCTGCACCCCAACCCCCTGAGCCAGCCTAGTAAAAATAAGCAAGTGAGTGAGGGTAGGGAGAGCATGCGACAGAGGGAGGGGGGATGGAGTGAGCAGGGGGCAGGGCCTTGGAGGAGGGGCAGGGGCAGGGTTTTGTGCAAGTAGGAAGTTGGCAATCCTAGCTGAGAGAGGGAGAGCTGGGAAGGGAGGGACAGAGGAACGGGAGCTGGGAAGAGGGGTGGAGGCAAGGAGCAGAGTGAACGGAGGAGGTGCAACTGGGAAGGCACGGGTAGGGGAAGCTGGGAAGAGAGGGGCCAGAGGAAGCAAAGGAGAGGGAGCTGGGAAGAGGGGTGGAGGCAAGGGGCAGAGGGAGCAGAGGAGGTGGAACTGGGAAGGCATGGGTAGTGGGAGCTGGGAAGAGAGGGGACGGAAGAAGCAACGGAGGGGGAGCTGGGAAGGGATGGTTGGGTGGAGGGGGGGGTATATGGCTGAGGCCCTAGACTGGAGTGGGGGGAGATGGTCTGTGTCCTGCTTCTTCCTCTGCCACTGTCTCCCTGTGTGACCTTGGGCAAGTCACTGAATGACACAGGGTCTCAGTTTCCCCACCTGTACAGTGGGCTTAATGATACTTCGCAGCCCGTGGGGCACGGGGCACGAGGCTGCACTCATCAGTGACTGTGTGGTGCTCTAATATGGGGGGACAGGGATGGCAAAGCCTGTGAACAAACCAGAATTAACTATAGGAATGGAAGGGGGAGGCAGGGGTCACAGGCTGTGGGAAGCTAGAGAGTGAGAAAGGAGAGACAGAAAGAGAGGGAGCTGGCAGGTGTGACTGTGAAGGATATTCAAGCAGGTAGTTACAGCATGTTAATCATTTCTAAAATGACCTTTTAAAAATCTTTATGGGAAGTTTTAAAATGACATTTATTGCAAGCGAAAGGTGCTGGCTTGGCAGCTGAGGAGAGCGAAGGCCTGTAGACATAGAACAGGTGCAACGCAAGCACTGGGGTTTTGAGTTTGCCCAGTGAATGGGATGATCGCTGATGTCATCAGATCACATGACAGATTTTTATGCAAATTTTGAACACTGCTTATGAGATTATTCAAACAAAATACCCCTGGAAATAACCGGACATTCGCTAGCCTATGCCATCCTGTCAATATGTCTCATCCTTGTACTGAAGGGTAACTTAGGGTACATCTACACTACAGCGGGGAGTCGATTTAAGATACGCAAATTCAGCTACGTGAATAGCGTAGCTGAATTCGACGTATTACAGCCGACTTACCCCGTTGTGAGGACGGCGGCAAAATCGACTTCTGCCGCTTTTTGTCGGCGGCGCTTACTACCACCTCCGCTGGTGGAGTTAGAGCGCCGATTCGGGGATCGATTGTCGCGTCCCGATGGGACGCGATAAATCGATCCCCGAGAGGTCGATTTCTACCCGCCGATTCAGGCGGGTAGTATAGACCAGGCCTAGGTCTTCAGATATGCTGGTTTTTCTAAGAAAGATGAAAATAAATGTCAGTTCTAATGTGGACAAATAAGAAGTGCATTTACACTATTAATTTATATAGTCACAACTAAGGCTGTGAAAAATCACAGTTTTAATTGCCCTGTTAAACGATAATAGAATACCATTTATTTAAATATTTTTTGACATTTTCTATAGTTTCAAATATACGCTTGGGGCCCTGGGCTTCAGCCCCCTCGGAGTGTGCTCTGTGGGGCTCCAGGCTCCAACCCCGCTCAGGTTACAGGGCTTGGGGCTTAGGGAGCTGGGCTCCAGCCTCCCTTGGGACACAGGGCTCCCTCCAGTCCTACCCACGGAGCTGCAGGCTTGGGCTTTGTTCCCTCCTCCCGCACCCTGCAGAGCTCCGGGCAAAAACCTACTGGTCCGCGCTCCGCTCCAAAGCCCTGCTGCAGAGCTGTGGGCTTGGGCTTCTTCAGCCCCCTTGCCACCAATGCTTCCCTCTCCACCCAGAGGTATGAAATTAACACATTAGTTTTCTTTTCAGTTACTCGCAGATGTTAACTGTGATTAATTGACAGGCCTAGTCACAACATATGGCAGTTACCAGCCTAGGCTAGATTTGAACTGATGCCCTGTAGGTAAAAGGCACTTTAGCACAAGATTAATCCTCTGGGCCATCCAATCTGTCCTGTTATATGATATTTATATTTGCTCCCTCTTTTGTTGTAATTTATATCTTTTTCAAGGGGTCTTTATTCTGCATCCAGCAGCTAATCAGTATCTATATCATATACTTACATTTATACACGATAGATACAGTGACAATGGAAGCTTTAGTCACTTCCTGGTCCTGAGGTCAGAGAGGGCCCTTGGGCGATAAACTGAATGTGGAGCACTGAATGAGCAGGTGCAGAGCTACAGTCCTATTTAGTATCATTTCACCAACATGAAACCTTAGAAAATGCAAAATGGGGAAGGATGGGCTTTTGAACTGTGAGTTAGGAGATTAGGGTTTAATTTCTGGTTCTGGCATAGACTTCCGCTGTGATTTTTGGCAACTCCCTCAGTCTCCCTTTCTCCCAGTTCCCAATCTATCTATGAAATGGGATAATAGTACATCCCAGCGTCACATGGATATTGTGAAGATCAATTAATTCATTTTGGTGAGACACTCAGCTACCATGGTGGTAAGGACCATGTAGATAAATAGGTGGTATTACTCTGCAAAGTAACAATGTAAAAATGTTAGTGTTGGTTTCCATGGTTGTTGTTTCTCAGATATTTCTACATCGAACATACTCAATTTAAAAGTACCTTTTTTTTCCTAAATACCTGCCCTGGAAACTCAGAATGATTCAGGATGGATTCTTTCCCTCTCACACATCATCACCAGTAATAATGGTTCAGGCTGAACTAAGCATTCACATGCACCTGTAGAATCCCAGGATGAGTCCTGTGTCAGCCCCTGAACACTAGTGCTGGATTAGGCAGGGGCTGTAAAACCCCTGCAGCCAACCAGAAATAATTCTCCTGACACAGGCTTGTCAGTCCTTCACAGGCTCCACTGCAAACCCTGGCCCAGAGACATGTTGTGAGTAGCACTACGAGGACTGTGGGTGGTGCTGGCACTGCTACTTATTTGCAATCCAATACAGGCTGCCCTCATTTACACAGGGTGCCTTTGCAGCCGCCAGAGAAGCCTGGAATCAGGAGGGTGCACTTCCTTCTCTGCGTCTGCAAGCATTGTTTGGAGATGCAGCACCGAATCTCACCCTCATTGTCTTCAAACGGATTGAAATGTAATAAACATGATGCACAAATAGGAATAGACTTCAGTTTGCATTCCTTTACCTGTGTTAGTATTAAAGGGTTCACAGAAGTAAAAAGCAGTAACTATTTATTTTTGTCACTATACTTGATAGATGACTGTGATACATATAGGGAACAGGTCTGTTGACTAAGAAGGTGGCGTTTATTGCGTCCTTTTGTGACTAGGGTGACCAGGTGGCCGGTTTTCGACCAGAACAACCAAGCAGAAAGGGATCCTGGCAGCTCCGGTCAGCACCGCTGACGGGGCCGTTGACTGTCCAGCTGGCAGTGCCGCACAACAGGGCTGAGCTGCTACACCGTGTGGCTTCCAGATTGGGAAGCAGCCGGCATGTCCGGCTCCTAGCCATGGGGCGGCCAGGGGGGTCCGCGTGCTGCCCCGCCACAGGCACAGCTCCCACTGGCTGGCTCAGGGCAGGGGAGGAAGGAGCGTGACTCACAAGCGCGCAGCAGGCAGGTGTTGAGGGGTCGTTGGCATATGCCTCTCCCACTGCTGCCCAGCTCTCTTCTCCTCGCATGGCTGGGCTCAAGCTGCGGCATGTGCCCTGCAGCGAACCACAGTCTGTCTGTCACCCCATTGCCGGCACCCAGGAGTTCGAGGTATGTGCATACCCATCTCCGAGTGCAGGGAATGGGGCTACACCCCCACCCCCCTCACTGCATCTCTGCCTGCCGCAACCCCCCTGCATCCCCATCCCCCTGTCACTGCATCCCTCCCAACCCCCCCACCGCATCTGTCCCAATCCCCCACCCCCTCACTGCATGTTTCTCTGCCCCAACCCCCCAGCATCCCCATCCCCCTCACTGCATCCCTCCCTGTCCCAACCCCCCCCCCCCCCCCCCACCCCCCCGTGCCTGCATCCCTCCCACCCCCCCCACCCCCTCACTGCATCTGTCCCAACCCTCCACCCCCCAGCATCCCCATCCCCTTCCCTGTTCCAACCCCCCCGCATCCCCATCCCCCTGTCACTGCATCCCTCCCTGCCCCAACCCCCCTGCACCTAGGGTGACCAGATGAGAGGAAGAAAATATCGGGAGTGGGGGTGGGTGTGTGTGTGTGTCACAAAAATAAATAAATAAATAAATAAAAGCCGAGTGCTGCCGGCGGAGCAGGAGAGAAAACAATCTCAAACGTCTCTTCTGAGCACCCTCAAGCGGAGCCTGCTGCCTCCCCTGCCAAATGTCCCAGCCCAGGAGTAGCAACCCCCTCCTCCTGGGCTGCACACCTGGGGGTTCTTCTGGGCCACAGGCAGTGGCTGGATGCCCAGTTTCCTTCGGCCTCCCCCGCACTTGTCCTAGCAGCTTGGCCCAAGGCCTCTCTCCATTCTGCCTTTGCCGGCTCAGCCCAGCGCCTGGCCCTCAGGCAGCCCAGCCAGACCCGTCCTTGCCGCGAAGCAGACACGTGGTTCCCACAGGGCTTCTCCGGGGTCCACCCCCCAGAGCTCCCCGCGATTCACCGCCCCGGGGCTCTGCCATGGCCTCACGCCCTGGGGAGCCGGTGACGTTACCGCGGGGCTCTGCTATGGCCCCGCGCCGTGCCCGGGAGCCGCCGGAGCCCAGCCAGCCCCCCCCCGCAGTCCCCCCCCCATGGCATGCAAGGCTCTTGGCAAAGTCCTACGAGCGGGGTGGGGGAACCAGCGGCTCCCCACCGATCACGGCATCACTTCCGGCGGAGCGGCCAGTAGTAACCCCTTACAGATCCAGCGGGGGAGGCTGGCTCGTGCCAGCTGAGCAGGAGAGAGGGGAAAAAAAAAACTGAGTTCTGTCAGCGAAGCAAATATCAGGACAAAGTGCGTCCTGATACAAGATCGATCAGGACGCGGGACAAACACTTAAATATTGGGACGGTTCCAATTTTATCTGGACGTCTGGTCACCCTACCTGCACCCCTATCCCCCTGTCACTGCATCCCTCTCCGCCCCAACCCCCCCTGCACTCCCATCCCCCTCACTGCATCCACCCCATCCCCCATCACTGCATCCCTCCCCACCCCCTCGCCCAACATCACCCTCACTGCATCCCTCCCCATCCCAACCCCCCACACCCTCATCCCCCTCACTGCATCCCTCCCTGTCCCAACCCCCCCACCCCATTCCCCTCACTGCATTCCCCCCACCCCAACCCCCCCCCCCCGCCCCCTCACTGCACCCCCCCCCACCCCACCCCCCCCACCCTAATCCCCCATCATTGCATCCCTCCCCGTCCCAACTCCCGCCCCCATCCTGCTCACTGCTTCCCTCCCTGTCCCATCCTGTCCCCCACATCCCAGCCATGTACCCCTTACAGCGCTCTCCCACCCATCCTCCATACCTCCCAGAGCCGCCACCCACATGTCCCTTACCCCCACAGGCCTGAACCCCATTTACCTCCATACACTGCTGCACTCCTATTAGGTCCCTATACACTCCTGTGCTCCTCACATCCTCATGCACCTGTAGCCGCCTGCCTCCCCCTGCATCCCCATCCACCCCACATACCCCCCCACAGCCCCTCCTTTCTCCTTCACTGCCTCTCACCCCCACCCTGCTCTTGTCCTTGGCCTCTTTCCCTCCCCATCCTCTCTTCCATCCCAGCCCCCATCTTTTCCCCTCCAGCTCACCCTCCTCCCTTCCCGGCTGCGTGATTTAGGCAGCCCCTGGAAAAGTGTATGAAAAAGTGTCTCTGTGTAGGCAAGTGTGTGCATGCATTGTATGTGTGTAAGAGACTGTGTGTCTTTCTGTAGGGAGGTGTGTGTATTGCTGCATGTGTGTGTACCTGTGTGAATAAAATTTGCAGCCTAAGTCTTTGAGTTTGCTGGCTTGCGCAACAAAAACATTGATGACATAAAATATGTGTGTATTCATTTCATAACAAGTTTTTAGAAGAAAAGAGAACTCTAAAAGAGATGTGTTATTTCTTAAACAGTGAATGTTGTTGACTAGTAATTGCAGAAGAGCCGATGGATCAGACATTTCTCCCCACCTTTGTCTAGCTACATTATCAATTCTTTGATGCAGCCTCTCTCTTTTTATGTGTATGTCCAGCACCTAGCACCCTGGAGCCCTGATTGCCCTGATCTTAGTTGGCGTCTCTAGGCATTAAACAACAATTGTAACATTAAATAATGTAATATTTGTAATATTAAATAATTAAAAACGTGTTAGTGCATGCTAGATGTGTACACATGAATACATGTGTATCTGCATGTAGGGGTAGGAGTCACTTTCTACAGATTTATTTATATAGGTATCTGGACAAGTGCATTTCTGTGGTTGTGCTCTATGGATTTGTATTTGGGCTTCAGGAGTGGACCTTTAATGGACCCATTGCAGCTGTGATAATGTGTGGTCCTAATTCCACACATAAAATTACAATAACTTTAGTGAACAAAAACCATGGAGCTGGTTACGAAAAATGGGAAGAGGGGAGGGAAAGAATCATGAAAACCATTGTGAAATTTCATTTTTTTAAAAATTACCTGTTTGGATTATTTTGCTGCCAGCTCTAGCATCCTGAAACAAATAAAACCTGAACTTAGCATAATACATCTGTCAAAACAATAAATATGCCCGTTTGGGCCAGTGAAAATTAGCACATGGACAAGGGTGGGAGAGAGCAAGTTATGGAGGGAGGGGGGGATGGAGTGAACAGGGGCGGGGCCTCAGGGAAGGCAGGGGGCAGTGGGCAAGGGTGTTCAGTTTTCTGGAATTATTAAGTTGGCAACACTCTTTGTGACCTGAAGAAGAACTCCGTGTAGCTCAATAGCTTGTTTCTTTCACCAACAGGAGTTGGTCCAATAAAAGATATTACCTCACCCACCTTGTGTTTGTACATAGATAGCTGTCAGAGCGGAACCACCCATTAGTACTTTAGGTTTGAAATTTCTACAATCTGAGCCCGAAGAGAGTTGTATTTACCAATTATGCACTCGGGTCCAGAACCACAAACTAAAAGTTAGATTTTTTTTGACTTCCACTTCTCTAGGAGTAGTTTTCCTTTGTTATCTCAGGAACCTCAATTATTAATTTAGATTAAAGAGTACCTATAAATACTGCATAAGAGCTCAGCTAGGTTTAAGAATATACTATATTTATTTCAAAGTTTGTTTTTTTTTCAAGCTAGGCACCATAACACTTTGAAATGTAGCATGAATGAAACTTAAAGGTGTTCTCATCATTAATGAGAACTAGGAAGTAGAGATTTCACAGTTAACATATAAAAAAACTGGGATCTCATGTGCTGTTGACAGGAGAAAGGTTGGTTGGCTGAATTTATTTTTAAAAGAATTAAAAGCTATTAACTCCAGACATAAGAATGGGTGAAGAATCAGTTCTTCATGGAGCCAACAGCAACTACAGTATACTTCCGATTATCTGAATAGAATGGGGGATTTTATTTGCATAATTGGAAGTTCAGATAATTGAAAGAGGAGGAACCATTCAGCAGTGGCACAGCATTTCCCTCCTCCTGCTTATCCTTACAGTCCTGGCTGGGGGTCTCTGCTCTACTAGCCGATTCTCTGCATTATCCAAATCCCTTGATTATCCTCCAGCATGAAATATATGCCGCAGAGGGCATGTATCTCATGGTGGGGGACAAGGAAGCAACTTGGATAATGCAGAGGTTTGGATTATAGGGTTTTGGATGAATGGAAGTATACTGTAATTGTATCTCATGTCATGGTGGCAGTTTAATGTGCAGAAACCCATCCTCAAAGCAACCATGGTATTTTCTTACAGAAACTTTGTTATGATAGGAAAAACTTTCAATTAAAGCAAATAACTTTAAATTATCAGTTTTACCTTTCACATGTCTTTTGTAATTATTCTTATTCCATTTGCTAATGGAAGCTGCTTTTTGCTTAAATGGTCTTCTGTTGGATCCTGCATTTAGAGTCACAAAACAAAAACTTACATTGGTGTAAGAAACTTTAACTCTATTTAAATCAACGCACTACACTCGATACGCTAGTGGTGAATTTGTTGTATTTTTAAACCTGCAATATTTTCTGCTGCAAAGGATTGTCATGAAAACAGGATTATGACCTTAGTGAAATGAATTGTTCCCCTTCCTTAATTATAGGGAATGGGAAATAGCTTTCTGTATTACCCACCCTTACCCTGCAGAAGAAAAGGAAGTAAGATAATATGGTGGATTTAGGATGTTTGAGGGCTTGCTAACACAGGGGAATTGACCAGAATAGCTACTGCAGAATAAGATATTCCACTATAGCCATTCTAGAATAGCTCCTGCGTGGACACTTATTCTAAAATAAAAGTGCCTTTTTTGATTTCCAAAGTGGATTAAGTTAATAGGGAAAAGGCATTTTTATTCTGGAATAAGTATCTAGAGAGAGAGTTATTCTAGAATAGCTATTCTTCAATAGCTGATTCCAGACAATTTCCCCATGTAGACAAGCCCTTAGATGTTTTTTTTTTTTATTAACTTAGGGGTATGTTTAAGAATTGACTGTGTTTAAATAAAATAGCTTTTATTGGTTCATCCTAACACTATCTCTCTTATTTCATTTAAGCAGACTAAACCTGATGAAATAGAAATCTAACTCCATTCCTACAGAAATCAAATTTCATGCCATTAATAAACACCACCACCATGAATTTCTGTTCTTCTGACCAAAAGAAATAAAAAAATACACAGTTGGTACAAATAACATCAGGTTAGCAAAGGAGCCAAATTCTCCTGTGTTTTTACTACCCAACAGAGATCTAGCCACCTTACTGTGCATTAGAGGGGAACAAAAGGGCCACCTCCTGATGCATGATTTATACAGAAAAGATTGATTTAAAATATTTGAACCATTTCATGGGGACCTAATATTTCTCAGAGATGGTCTGGATTGGTATCAATATGTAACTCTAACACACTTTTTAATTGATTCTTTGGGAGCATAGCTAACAATAAATGGTAATGTTATATGCAGATTTGAGGTAGCTATAAGACATCTCTTCTGTATACATTCTTTACTGCTCCTGTCCTCTGCAATATGGATTCTATTAAGAATGCATGACCACTGGATTTAGGAGGAGTAGCAGGATGTATTTTCTCAAACAAGGCATCAGATTCTCAGTTGCTGAATCATTTGGAACTATGACAGCTCACAGGAACTGAAGATCTGCCCTAAGGTCCATTGTTAGTGTGAAATGTAAATACTACATTTTATAAAACACAGTACTTCCTCTGTTGCATACCTGTCAAGATTGCCTCCTTCACACAGGGTGGTGGCTCATCAAGCTGACCTAGAGGCAAGATACACCTTGGTGTGAATCAGATGCTTCGGGTTTGCCCTAACATATGTACTGTGATGGAATGTTAATTCCATTTTGTTAGCCGCTCTCGGGACACAGCTGCCACTCCTGGCTTGTATCTTTGTTGAAGAAGAGGTCTGTGGAAGCTCAAAAGCGTCTCTCTCTCCCCAACAGATGTTGAGCTAATAAAAGATATTACCTCACCCACCTTGTCCCTCCTGTAAATTGTTTATTGCTTTGGTGAACTATTGCTAATTAAATACAGAAATGTTTGAATATAGCTTTGTTGGGGCCTAAAGAAATATTAAATCCAATGGTAGTCCCCAACAAAGCCATCCTAATGGTGGATTGTGCATGTACGGGAGCAAGGAAATTACATACCCTAAACAAGCTTGCAGGACTCTGAATTCGTAAGAAAACTATTCTTAGAACACAGCAAAAAGAACATCATGTATGTGTAGGTGAATATACACATATATTAAATGACATCCCTGGCCAACCTTTCTGTGGGATGCTCAGAATTTTGGACCGTCCAGGTTCCTCTTCACCTATCACAATGAGTCATATTCTTGTTTGGGGCTACACTTTAACACATGTCTATAAATCTGTAGCCACATGAGGAACTGTGGGTGGGGCAGAATGGTCCCCACATCTCCCTGCCCCATTTTGGCTTCCTTCCACACTTGGGGAAATACCACTCCACAGCTTCTCCATACCTCTGGTTGTAGAGGGTCATTTCAGGGTGCCGTTCAGCCATTTTGGAACATACCATAGTCCTTGCGTTTCCACAACTGCTTCCACATATTACTACTTCTTGTGGTGGGGATAATGTGCAGAAGGAGTTGTGCACAGGGTTGTGGGGAGCCGGAATACAGACAGAAATTAACATTGTGTCAGGTTGATTTCTCTTTTTGAGGGGAACAGGGGGCGCAAAGAGAGGCAGAAGTTTGTCCTAAATATAATTGTTGCCCACTGCTGACTATTCCTCTTGTGCTGTCTTCTCCCTTCTTGCCCGACCGCAGTTTCTGCGTTAAAAAAGCATCACAACGTTTATGTTTTGCGTTCTATGTACTGCGATGAGCGTACACATCTATTTAACCTTCATCTGACCTTTCCCTACTCCTTTTGCTTTGCTTTTCTAAAATCTGTAAGGTCTTTTGGGCAGGGACCATGGCTTCTTTTTAAATCTATGTGAAGCACTGCCAGAATTGCACTACATACATGTATATTATTATTATTACTATTATTAAAGGGTCTTACACAGTTTAGTTCTGTCGACAGTAGCCAAGCTACTTCCAACCTCTGTTGATGGGGCAACAGGAGCAGCCCTATGAGTCGTTTTCCTGTGATAGGCAGGACCTTTCGTTAAAACACTGCCCTCTGAAGGTTAGCAGCCATAAATAGCTGCAGTATCTACACATCACCATGTTTCATTCCCCATTTCCAAGAACAGCTGAAAAGAAAACAGTGTTTTCCTTCCCAGACAGATCCGGTAACTACTTCCCTATCATCTCAGAGATGTAGACTAACTAAAATGAGTTTCTTTTGCTCTTCAGCTCAAGGAAAGGAACAAATGTTCTTATTAAATCATTTCATCATCCTCTGCAGCAAACAACGAGCCCCACACAAAACCCAGCCTGGGAGAAAACAGAACACCTTGCTGCAGCCTCACCTTATTGCCAGCATAACTTGTTCATTAGTCAGCACGATGACAAAAGAGGTGAAACAGAGGCTGGGCCAGGGCTGTCCCCGTAGTAATCTAAATCACATGGTAGAGACTGCTGGAGAGACCTAATCTTTTCCATGGGAGAGGGTTGTTTGTTTTTTCCCCATGAGTTTCACATGAATGCTTCACAGGCAAAGAATGAGACCTGAAGTGTGGAGCTTGATGGGAGATGAAGGCTAAGGTGAATAGGAGAACATTATGTACTATTCCTTCTCTCGCCTTTTGGTTAATGGAATAAGTTTTAAAAAACATTCCCTTGCTCCCCAAGTTTGAAAAGTTGACCCTTGCCCATTTAAGGTTCATAAAGCAAACAGTCCCTTTAATAACCAGGTCCATTTGCAGGTGTATCCATAGAAGTTTGACTGCTGAGAAGAGGCTATGAGAAAATGTAATTCTATTTTATTTCCTTTTGTGATCACAAAGCATTTACATTGATTATAAGGAGAGCTGTGAAACCAAAAAGGGACTTTGGGGGGAGAGGGGGAGTGAGGGCAGCTGAACCTTGCAGCAATTGCTATAGATGGGGGATTATTCATTGCACATAATATATTCAATGTTAGCTCTTTTTTCCTGTTCATGAATTAGCCAAAGAACAGTCTTTGATTTTTTTTAACACGTTTCTTTGTTACCTGAAACTAATCACTGTCCTGCCTAATATGGATTATCCATGAATTATTTGTTTTGACCATTGGCTTTTTGTTATTTGTGCCATGCAAATGATCACATAAGTCACGTGATATTGTTTCAACTTCCTAGCTGGATGACTCAAATATACATGTGGGTATTTGTGAGATTTTCACTTATTGCAAACATTTCTGCAAATAAAATCACACACATAAACTTTTGCAGAAAACAAATTAAAAGGGTTGCTAATACTGATGGAGCAAATTCACGGATTTCACTCAAATTCATTGGAGACCCACTCCTGATCCCACCTCTCCTGGCCCCTCTGAGCCTTTTCTACCCAGGATTTGAACCTATCCCATTAAGGTTAACTAATTGAATTCCCAATCAAGAACCTTATCTCAAAATCTACTGACTTTCCCCTTATAGAATGTCAGGGTTGGAAGGGACCTCATGAGATCATCTAGTCCAACCTCCTGCTCAAAGCAGGACCAATCCCCAGACAGATTTTTGCCCCAGCTCCCTAAATGGCCCCCTCAAGGATTGAACTCACAACCCTGGGTTTAGTAAGCCAATGCTCAAACCATTGAGCTATCCATAGAGAAGGTCTTCTGGTTGGTCATGGGGGCAGGAACTAAAGAGGTATACAAGGCCGGCTCCAGGGTTTTTGCCGCCCCAAGCAGCAAAAAGAAAAAAAAAAGCCGTGATCGTGATCTGCTCTACCGCCGCCACTTCAGTTTTTGGCAGCAATTCAGCAGCAGGTCCTTCGTTCCGAGAGAGACTGAGGGACCCGCCACCTAATTGCCGCCGAAGAGCCTGACGTGCCGCCCCTCTCCGTTGGCCGCCCCAAGCACCTGCTTGCTAGGCTGGTGCCTGGAGCCGGCCCTGGGGGTATGGCAAGGGCTGGAAGAGGAGCCAATAGGGTTTTGACTTAGAACAAAGAGGGCAGGAGCTGAGGCCACGCACCAGCAGGGGAAAGGACAAAGTTGGGAACAAGGATGGAAAGGGACGGTTCCAAGCACAGAACCAGGAGCTCGAAGGGGTCAATTGAAGGGTAAGGCCAAGGACTGAAAGGGGAGGATAAAGTGTGGGTCCAGAGAAGTGGTGACATATGGCTGGACATGGCATCATTGGATTGAACATCATTATCTTTTATAGCGATCAATATTTTATCATCCTGTCATTGCGATTTGCCATTTCTTGGCACTGTTAACGTATGCACCCTTCATGAGCATAAACATTCACGTGCTAAATATGTTTCTTAAAATTCTGCGGACGTGTGTGCACTGAATTTGTCTCCATGACTATATCCACTTTAGTAATTTCTAAGATGGGCATTCCAGAATGTGTTTTCTAAATAAGCGTGTTATTAATCGTTATTTTTCAGGGCTTTAAATAGTTCAGTTACTGAGTAATAGTCTCCTAGAATTACAGGGACATTATGCGTCAGCTGCAGGTAATGACAGAATATTGCATACAAAATAAGTACGTTCAATTGTTTGGTTTTTTTTTTCCTCCACTGTGAAATTTCTACATTCATATTTTCCAATCTTTGCTTTTCCTACATTCATTAAAATATAAAGACAATTTATAACAGAGCCTGAAGTAAAAGGACACTGTCAAAGTTGTGAGAAGAAAGTTGCAGTATTCATTTGGCTGTCCAAGGTATAATATTTGTTACACAAAAGAATCCATCTCAATACATGTTTTAAAAATATTTGTAGAAACACCGGAGCTACTGTCATATTTTAATAAAGCATGGATGGTTCTAGTGTCTCTCAAGGAGTGCGGTCATTTTAAGCTGCTTTCAGGCAGGAATTCCACTTAAGCTCTTAACGTCTCTGTGCTTCAGTTTCCTTGTTGGCACAATTGGGCTAATAATACTGCCATACCTCACAGGAGTGTTCGTGAGAGTAAATTAATTGCTTACAAAGCACTTTCTCACTTGGAAGATGCCACTGAAATGCAAAGTATTATTTACCAGAAAAGCACCCATAGAAAATATTTATATTAAACCACTATTTTTTTTTAAAAATGCATTAAATGACAGAACTTACCTGAAAACATCTGTGAAATTCTCTAGCTTCTCTCCTGCACTGACATTCCTTCCGTCCAAACTGACAGCTGAAAATCAAGATGGCGGCTTCCTCCTTCTTGAGCAACTTTCCATTTTCATTATGCTTAACAATTTAAAAATGATTGGTGATTTGCACACTTTTCTACCACCACATAAAGTGATAATATGGTTTTAAAACAAATATAGGTTTTCCTTCACATGAACCTTCCTCCACAAAACCTCAATAAAGTGGAAATTCATCCCTGAGCCAAGGGTTAGCACAAAACCTGTGCACCACTTAAGGCCTCTTTTGAGGCTTTACGTGGGACTTGAAGTGGTGCATAGATCTTGTGCTGGGTCTTTCCACAGGGGTGAATTCTACCCTCCTCTCTTCACTTGAACAGTCCAGGCTCAGTCTCCAGCGCACCCCTCCATGGCAGGACCAGATATGGCCCCCGGGCCTCCAACTTCCCAGGAGCAGGACCCAACTCCCCCGGCCCCTGAAGATAAAATGTAATAAAACAAAATCCCCCCCCCCATTCAAAATTTTATTAAAAAAAGTAAAGAGAATTTCACTGGCCTCTCTCACTCCCTCATAGTCGCAATGCATGTGTTACAGTCTGCAGTATAGATATCTTCAGGGCCCAATCAAGCCTTGAGATCCTTTCTCCCTCCACCTACCACTCCCACCCAGTGCACCTCAATTAACACCACGGCACAATTCTCACCTGGTGAGGAAATATTTTTTCCACACAACACGTAATTCAGCTGTGGAACTCATTGCCACGGGATGTTGTTGAAGCCAAAACTTAGTGAGATTCGAAAAGGCATTGACTAGATCTGTGGATAACAAGAACACCCAGGGTTACGATTGTTAATGCTAACGTAAATTCTGGAAGGGATAGTAAACCTCATGCTTCAGGCTTTACATCAATCTCTACCTATTAGGGATCAGAATAAAACCTAGTGTGGGGCCATATTATCCCACATCTGCCTAATGAGAGGTTTCTTGCATCTTCCTCTGCAGCATCTGGTGCTGGCCAGTGTCAGAGACAGGATGAGATGGACCTTGAGGTCTGAACCAGACACCTTGGGCGGGATTTAAACTTTGGTATTTACGACTATGGGGTCCATTCAACTTTCCTTCTTTTCCATTTTTTTTTAAAGCACTATTATTTAGGAGCCGCTGCTGGGTGCTGAGGCAGTCTATACTTTCCATCTGCTGGGGGACCCCAGCTCCTTGACTGAAGAAGGGCCAAAATGCAGCAGCATTGTGGTGGTTTCCCACACTCGGGGTGGGAAGCAGGGATGCTGCACAGGCCCTGGGCCTTGGAGATAAACTCCACAGCCGCTCTCTGTGGGAGCATGGGAAATGGGGATATTAAGCAAGAAGAGGTGCAGGAATATAGCCACTGGGCCTGCTATATTTGTGGCTCTGTTATCCAAAACACTGCCCCCTACCTCACAGAGGACACAATGTGGGCGGTGGCTGCTATAGGGATGGCCGTAAGGAAAATGGTGCCCTGGGCGAACTTGTATTTTGGCGCCCCTGGCCCTCGTGAGTGCGATGCCCCCGCCATTGTCCTGGGCCCCTGTGGGCATCCCACTCCCCCTTTGCCCCAACCCCTGCACTCCCCTCCTGCGACCCTCCCCCCAACCCCTGCAACCCCAACCCATGCACCCCCTCCTGAGCCCCCAAGTCCTGCATCTCCCTCCTGCCCCTCTCCTGCCCCCCAACCCCTGCCCCCCCTCCTGCAACCCTGCATCCCTCCTGCCCCCCCAACCCGTGCACTCCCCTCCTGAGCCCATGTGGGGAAACTGACCTGGATGCACGGAGCTGCGGCATTGCTGCTTGCTTCCCTCCCTCCCCCGAACGCTGCTCCTCTCCGCAGTCCTAGGGGACAGTGCGGGGGGAGCAAGGAGCGACATCAGGGCTCCCTGCACCCAGGTCACTTTCCCCACCTGGGCTGCGTAAGGGGAGGGCAGGGCAGAGCAGCAGCTCCTGATGCTCACCTCACAGCCCAACCCAGGTGGGGAAAATGACCTGGATGCACGGAGCACTTGGTGTTGCTCCTCGCTCTGCCCCCTCCCAGCCCCTGCGTGGGGTGCAGAGGAACGTTGGGGGGGGGGGAGTGAGCAGTATCTGTCACCAGAGTGTCACCACTCCCGCCCCATGTTCCTTTGCCAGGAGGAAGCAGGGAGAAATCTGGGTGCCTCTCCAAGTGGCGTTCCCCAGGGAGCAGTTTCTGACACTACACTGGAACCCCACACCTCTGTTCTGCCGCACGGCGCCCCCTTGACCACCGGGCACCCTGGGTGGCCACCCCGTTGGCTCATGCCTAAGACCGGCCCTTCCAGCATCTGTACTGATGTCAATTTCACCTAAATACGTCCTACTGACTAGAGCTGGCGTGACTCCTCTGGCGTAATGATCATAGGAAGTTTCAGTAAACTACTGAGACTCCTTGTGGTATCTTGAAACTAACTCAATTTTATGTAATAGAACAAATTTCCTTATTCACGTGAATGTACAATTACTGTGTCTTAGGGGCAAGAGTGAAATGGCTTAGAAGGAAACAAGTAAGTGCATTTGGTCTTGACATGCAAAATTCTAAAAATAACCAGCCACAATATTTCTGAGCCCCTAGTTCTACTTCACATTTACACCTCACTGATCTGTTTGAAGCGCTTTGCAAACTCAGGGTCAGATGTGGCCACCCTTAATCACGTGGCGTAGTACTTTAATCTGCAGGCGTTTCCACTGACGAAAATGGGATTGCTCACAGAGTAAGCTACATCCTGGAAGTGGAGCTGGTAAACTGACTGTCATTGGGTGATATTGCTGAGAACAGAATGAAGCAATGGGCTTTCTCAACAGGTAACAAAACCCCAAAGCTGTCTGGCCAGATTCAGACATTTGACCACTCACTTACACACAAGTGACAGTGTGCTTAAGGTAGCTCCAGAAATGATTGTCCACAGTGCCTCCCATGGTTCCCCAGTGAACCGGGACACGGTGCAGGTTCCTCCAGGGGTGGGGCAGAAAAAAAGTGGGATGGGATCATAGCATGGAACCAAACTGCAGAAGCTCTGATTCTAACTTGGCTGTTGCTCAGTGAGTCTAGGAATGGGGGTTGCATTCTCTCTGGGGACCCCAGACAGGGCCACCTCCAGGGAGCTGTTTGGATTGGACACATGGTATGGATCTCTTCCCTAACTGGAAGAGTGTAACTATTAGAAACAGGTTTCCAGTGTGATTCTTAGCTACACATTTGAAACTTGTGTCCACATTAATTCAATCATATTTGAATACAATTTGCTGATTGGCTCATAAATCTGCTCACTAAAATATTAACGGACAGCAAACAGGAAAGGGGTGTGAACAGTCAAAGAAAATTTGGATCAGAAATATGAATTAATAATTTTCTAATTCCAGAAAAATTCCCTAATTCCAGCAAAGACAGAACACGTAGCTCTCCCTTATTTTCGTATGGCTACCCACACCAGATCATTTTTTAAAAAAAACATCAGCATAATTAACCAAGTTCTGAATGCAGGAGTGGTTGGAATAGGGTATCCTATGCATCTAGAGCAATCCAATGTTTGACTATCAGCAAAGCCAAAAGACAAACCATCGAGTCTTAGTAGATGTTATTCATAATACCTAATAAACATGATTCAAAAGCTCAATCAATGCTCTTTTTGATTACAGAGAATATTAACCACAATGAGCTAGTTCCTCAGCTGAGGTAAATTGATGCAACTTCATTTTCTCCAATGCAGCTATGTCATATTATATCAGCTAAGGATCTGGCCCAAAATTAAAAAAAAATGGATATGAAAAAAGCATTCCCAAGCCATGCACCTAGAGCAAAGGTTCTCAAACTGTGGTCTGTGGACCACCAGTGGTCTGCAAGTTCCATTCAGGTGGTCCACGGATAGTTCCCTCTAAGGTGCGCGCCTGGGCGGCCGCACACAAGAGAATGAAGGGCTACCCACCTAATTAGTGAAACCGCATAGACATGGCTCCACTAATTAGGTGCCTGGCCCCTGAGAAGACGCACATGTAAGCTGAGGTGGTGGCCTTTGGGGGAATAGGAGGTAGGTGGGAAGGGGCACTGGGGCGAGGGGTGGGGGGAATTGGGGACGTGCAGGGCTGCGGCGGCCAGAGAAAGAGGCAACTTTCCCCAGCTTCAGGGATGAGGCTGCCAGGGAGAGACCCCCCCTCCTTCCCAGCCCCAGCTCGGGGGCTGCTGCGGCGTGGGAGAGAGGGCACATACACCGCATTAGAAAGGTAAGACTACTAATATTAAAATATGAGTTGTGTGCTTTTATTTATAGAACAAAAAAAAAATTAATTATTTTTTTAATATAGCGCTTTTATCCAAAGCGCTTTATAATAGTTAGCTAATGGTACAAACAACATTTGGAAAGATCATTAAGTGGTCCGCCGAGATCCTCAGCAATTTTCAAGTGGTCCATGAAAAAAAAAGTTTGAGAACCACTGTCCTAGAGCATCCCTTTGAAATTTTCTGGTTTCATCCTCTCAAGTTTTAAAAAAGCTTCAGTAGATATGCTCTATGGATACATTTAAAGCACAGTAGATCCATAACCTGCTTTTGTAGCTCCCACTGACGTCAGTATTTGAACTGCAGGATTTGGTCCTCATCTATATCTAGCACTGATCATTATGGCTTTTCTGTGATCCCTTCCCACTTCAGCTATATTAATAACAATTATAAATCAATTTCCCATACAAATGTAATTGAACAATGACCTTTCACTTAACAGATCAGGTCATTTCCTTATTGACAGTGAACACTTTCAGCTTTTCATGTATGGATTTCAATTATTTGTAGTTTTTGTGGACTATTAAGAAACTAATTCCCAAGTCCATACAATAACCCTAATTTGATAAATGTGATCTACTCAAATTTTATTTATTGCAACAAATATGCTAATGGTATACAAATCTGTTGGGTTCGTTGTAATTATTATGTATTTTGATTCTACTCAAAACTGTATTACACACTTTGCAGAACAAGTCAGACTGGTCCATGCCTCAAAGAACTTCTAGTCTAGATTTTAGATATGGCACAACATGGGAGGACAACAAACAAAGAAAAGGAGGCTCAAAGGGAGAGGTAGGATGAAGATTATTACAAAAGTATTATTTTTTATATTACATTAGTGCTTAGAGGCCCCAAAAGAGTATCCGGTTTGCTAAGTGCTCTGCAAACATGTAGGTAATACCCAGATTTTGCAGTCTAGATCACACAGTTATGCACATACCTACACTGAATATCTTGATAATTCTAGTTCCAGTAATTGCTGTAGTCCCTCAGATATGATTATTGACATTTCACTCCATATCTTTATGTAAATATGCTTCTGATATAAATATGACATAACTGAGATGTATTTTATGCAAGATGGGTCTTGTAAGGTATCATTGGAAAGGTTATGATTAACGAATGTGATTATCCAACTTGTATGCATGTATCATTTCTGTATCTAAAGTTAGAAATATGGACTATGTAACAATTACAACTGGGTGTGTATTGCGAAGACACCCACCAGAGGACAGGCCATCAAATTTAATGAGCCATCAGGAAAGAACATCAAAACCACGAAGATACTTGACCATACTGAGCACACAGTGTATTACACAATAAAAAGAGACTTCTGAGTATGCATCAGTGTTATTTAGCACTTACATTGCAGTCGCACTCAGAGGCCCAAGTCAGAATCTGGACCACATTGTGTTGTACAAACATACAGGCCTTGCTGATTTAAGAAGGCAATCAACATGCAGTGGGGGAGAAGGAAGAGAAGACGGGTAAAATATATACAATCTTTACATACATACCGGTATGTACATTTTCATTATCATTATTATAACTAGATAAAGCAAGTGTCAATTATCTCCAACTGCCCCTTAACCAAACCATCATTTGTAGGCTGATTTCTCATAAGCATCCCTGCAGAAGTGGGTCTTGAAGAGGATTTGAAGGAGATGAGAGTAGCGACCTTACAGACCACTTCTGGAAGGGTATTCGGGGCAATGGGGAAGAAGACACAGAGATGGTCATGTGACAAGCTAACAGGTAGCCAGTGCTGGCATTGTTGGTGGTTTGGTCTCCAGCTCTGTATGTGGAGCCTGGACCTGAAAGCTAAGAGGAGGTTTGATAAAAACGCCCCATAGAAATCTGAAATATCCCACTGTGGCGCTTTGCTCCATATTCCTTATGAAAATACGCTTATGATATGAATATGACATAACTGAGATGTACTTTATACAAGATGGTTTTGTAAGGTATCATTGGAAAGGTTATAATTGACTGAATGTGATTATCCAGTTTGTATGCCTGTATCATTTCTGTATCTGAAGTTAGGAATATTGACTCGATATCCGTATTTCAACTATGCTACTTTGGGTGACTCCCCTTGCTAACACTGAAGGTACAACAATGAAAAAGCCAGACAGTGCTTATGGCTCATCAGCAAGAGACACTGGAGTGTAAAAGAGCTTAGTCTTCCTGTGAACATGTGGGTCAGCCTTTGAAGTATGACTACAGAGGCCCTACAGAGGCAGGTGACCATGTCACCTGATACTGGAACCCATATTGAATTCTGTACTTTTCCACGATAAGCTGGGGGGTGGGGTGGGGTCAAACTAGGAAACAGAGGACTCCCACCTTATGCAGATCCTATTTAAGAGTGGGGAGTGAGGTAATCCAAGTCATCAGTTCTCCCCGGCCAGGGCCGGCTCCAGGCATCAGCTAAGGAAGCAGGTGCTTGGGGCGGCCAATACAAAAGGGCGGTACTCCATCCGCTATTGGGGCAGCCCGTCCGGGTCTTCGGTGGGAATTCGGCAGCGGGTCCCTCAGTCCCTATGTCCCTCTTTGAGCTGCTGCCAAAGTGCCGCCAAAGAGGAAGAGACGGCCTGAAGGACCCGCCGCCGAACTGCCACCGAAAAATGAAGCAGCGAGATTGAGCTGCCGCCGAAGTGCTGCCGATCGGCTTATTTTTTAATTTTTTTTTGATGCTTGGGGTGGCAGAAAACCTGGAGCCGGCCCTGTCCCCGGCTACCCCACCCAAGATGACTGCTGGAAACAACTAATACTGAACTGGGGGAAAGACTTGGACCCAGGCTGGAAGAGCATCTGGCCTGTGAAAAAGATTATTAGAACCACATTTAGGGTGAGAACTTACATGTAACCAGCTTTTTTAGTGAATTAAGCTTAAGTTTGCATGCTCTGTTTTATTCTCTTAGTAATCTGCCTTGTTCTATCTGCTACCTCCTTAACTACTTAAAATTAGGCTAGGTCTACACTACCCGCCTGAATCGGCGGGTAGAAATCGACCTCTCGGGGATCGATTGATCGCGTCCCCGAATCGACGCTCTTACTCCACCAGTGGAGGTGGGAGTAAGCGCCGTCGATGGGAAGCCGCAGAAGTCGATTTTGCCGCCGTCCTCACAGCGGGGTAAGTCGGCTGCGATACGTCGAATTCAGCTACGCTATTCACGTAGCTGAATTTGCGTATCTTAAATCGACTCCCCCCTGTAGTGTAGATGTACCCTTAGAGTTATAGTTAATAAATTTATTTCTGATTTACAATATAACCCAGTTTATGTGATTTCCAATTGGGCGGGGCAAGAAGTGTGCATACCCTCTCCACATTGAGGGAAGAGGCGAATTTCATATAATTTTGGGGTTGTACTCTAAGGGGGGAGGGAGTCGACATCTGGGTGTTGTGGCAAGCCCCTTAAGCTGAGCCTTCTCAGAGCGGATCTCTGTCTCTCTGTTCAGCTGGGTGTGGCCCTGCCTGTGCGCTTGGCTGGAAAAGACTGGGGCGCTTACCCCAGCAAGACCTGGTAAAAGGGGGCCCAGGCTGGCAGAATAGTCTGACTCAGTGGCGTCCCAGCACACCAGGAAACATCCCAGGGGGTCCAGCCCGTCACACCCGTGAATACTAAAATGCCAATGGGACTATTTGCAATAGTAAGTGCTACTTAAGTTGAGTATGTGCTTCAGATTGGCCCTTACTCTATAAACAGGAAATTTCAGAGTGGGAAGATAACGATTTCAGCAAGATCCCTCACAAGTGAGCAAGTGCTACTCACCATGAGCTAAAGTCACAGAAACCTGGCTCTGTGCATATAGGAAGTGCCTTGTGTTACCATAACCTGCAAATTTGCATAAGCAGAAAGCCGGATTTGCAATCGCTTTATTTGTGCCAGATACATCCTGTGATGATATTGCAAGTTTTTCAGTCATATACATAATGTTTCTCCACACGCACGTTTGTCAGGCAAAAGGACTTGTTCGTAATCCTTTCACCATCCAGCCATAAATGTTTTAAAACATGAATAGAAAAAAGAGAAACAAACATCTAAAATATGCTACAGGTTAAGCACTGCTTTCAAAAGGGGCATTCTCTCAAAGCCTAATCCAAAGCCCAGCACAGTCAATGGAAAAACTCCCATAGACTTCAATGGACTGTGGTTCAGGGCCCTAGATCTCTGCAACACTGCAGCACTGCATGCTATCCTTTTCATGTATCATCCTTACTCACTGTGTAGGTGAGCTAAGGCCTTGTTTTTCAGTGACAACTGCTCCTCAGAGCAGCATTGCAAGAAATGACAATCCTTTACTTCATGATGAAATCTGATGAGGAAATTACAACACTAACCAGACCTAGAGCAAATGTTGTCAAGTTATTTGGGCTTCCTGAAATTGCCTCTTTCCGCAACATTTCAGGCGGAAATGGTTATTCTGTGTGTTAAAATTACCAGAAAGACAAAAAGCCACCTTTGCTTGAAATTTGGTTCTCACAAAGTACCAAGCTAATTGGTACTTTTCTTTGACATTTTTCTAGGTGTGCTGTAGGCAAGGACAGAGGAAGGCTACAACAGTTGCCCTGCACTCCACCTTCTCTTTGTATAAGCTTCCTCTCCCAGAGCTGATCCCGGCCTGTCCCCACAATACATACTCCCCCCCACACAGTGTCAATGGTTCCATAGGGTATCCAAATCATTACTAATTCTTACAACCACTAAACTGCACAGAGACACAACACACAGGCGAGATGACGATCCTTAAAATCTTCTATGAAAGGGCTCATCTACACTTAAGATGCTAGAGAGGCAGTAGCTAGGTCACTGGAAGAATTCTTCCGTTGACCTAGCACTGTCTACATGGGGAATGAGCCCAGCTCAACGGTCACACCCTCTGACTGAAGTAGTTAAGCCAACCTCATTTTCTAGTGTAGACCAAGCCTCAGAGAAGAGACAGAGAGATCTCTAGGCTTAGTCCTCCGATTGTTTTAATTCCCATTGAAGTCAGTGGAAGCTGGATTGGGCCTTACATGAGTAAACAAAGCTGAATCTCACCCATGTAGACCTATGCTGTGCTAAACACATGGCCTCAGTACTCCTGGTGGGGTAAACAGGGTAAGTACTCCTCATAGCCACTTAGAGTAGGACTGCATACAGTCTTCCCCAACTTAACTGTTAATCCCAAAGTGAAATAACAATGGCCTATTGTTCTTATTTACAAACAGTTATAATGATATTAACTCATTTTTAAAATAGCCAGCCAAGACACTCTGGCTCCTATGAAATAAAGTGAAATACATCTAAACTCCTGCTTAAAATCAAGGGGTGAGATTCTGAGCCTCAGGGGTAGTCCAGAACTTGCAGCCCTGGGAGATGGGGAACTCTGGTGGTTTTAAAGCTTGGGCAGCTCCGAGGGCCTAGACAATCCTGGGGGTTTATATAAGTGACAGCAGCCTCCCTGGGCTGCCCTATAGGCCACAATGCTGGATGCTGGAGTCCCAAACCTGCCTTCCCATCACTGGCCCTGCCCACACCATGAGGACTTGTGAGAGGGTCCTTGGAGAGGCCCTTTTAGAGCCCCTTTATACCTCTCTGGTCCTTTTAAAGAGGCCAGAGTAGAGTGACGATCTTACTCCAGAGAAATAAAAGGACAGGAGGGGTCCAGTACAACCAGATGATAAAATGGAGGGGGGGTACAATAAACATACAGAGAGCAGAGGTCATAATAATAAATAATAATAATTAATAAAAAGCAGCTTTGGAAAGCCTGAGGTGCTTTTGAAGGCAGAGAGATGCTGGTTGGCTGGCTAGCTTGCTCCACTCTATAAACATCCCTTAGCCATATGGTCCAAGCACACAGGCAGGCCAAGCTAAGCTCCAGTGCCTCTGTTCCTGGCTCACCTCAGAATGCTGATAGCACACTGATATTAGAGAGCCAGCCTGGGTAGACCATAGTGAGAGTCCAACTTCTCCTAAGCCGTGGCAGTAGCCAGAATAAATAGGATGACTGTGTCCCAGGGGAAAAAATGGAGGAAAATTTGTTGGAAACCTTGACCGCTGATTGCTGCATGGACCAGAGGGTGCTGGCATGCAGGCATTTTTACAAAGCAAAGGGGTACGTCTGTGTTTTGTTTGTGATAAGCTCTGTGCATGCTGCTTGCCACACAGATCTGCAACACACTGAGCCATGTTCTGCCTTGGGGCATGCAGGTGGGTACACTTATGAGAGCCGTGCCTCTCCTTCCTCCTTGGCTTTCTCTGCTCATGCTGGCTCGAGACTGTCATTGTGTTATCGACGTTCTGATCCCTCGCGCCCAGGTTTTGGGGAATGCTGAGGTGAAAGTTTAAAGATTCCATTGCCATTTTTGAATGACAATAAAGCTGCGCATCTGAGCCCAGAGTTTGTGGCTCACTGATTTATATATTTCAGCTGAAACGTAACAACCTGCAAGTCAACATTGAACTAAAGTGTTTTACTGAGATGAAACTATCTGCAGTGTACACTGACATATCTGTAATTATTATTATCATTCATTTGCTGAGCAACAACATGTTCAGTGCTGTAAAAGACACAAAATACCATCCAATCCCCCCACTCTCAGATAGCTTAGTATCTAAATAACCTTCTACTAGGACACTACCTGCATGTGTTTCCTCTTGTTCATAGCAACATATGTTCCTTTTCCTCTTCCAGCTGTATGCTCCTGAATAGCCCAGTTTCTACAGAGACAATAGCTTGCAGAAGTGAGACACGGTTGAGATGCTCCCAGTCCAGTGTGCACTAAACTATCTACTCCCCATCCACATGCTAAGGCCTAGTGTTGTGGTTATATCAAATGTACCACTCGTCCAATGATTTTGCTGCTGTACTCTGGGCAGGATGAATATAAGACTGAAACAGAGTGTCAAGGCTGAATCCCAACTCTGTCACTCCGAGTGCAGAAGGTGGGGGCCCGCAAGGATTTTAAAAATTAATACTGGCCACTCCAGGCTTGTATTAAACTCCCAAGGTTACAGCTTTTTTCTGACCTTGGCTTGGTAAACGCTGCCACCACCCAAATGCAACAAAACCCCCTTTGAACCCAGGAAGGAGCACTTGGGAATTCCTCCCTCTGGGGTGCCCTTAAGCCCTTTCACCCCCCTCTAGGGAAGAGCTGAGAAAGAAAACAAAGGACATAAGCTGTGGCTACCAGCTAATCAAACAACATGCACAAACCTCTTAAGACACCAAAAATCCAATCCTGTTCTTAAAAAAAAGGTAAATTTTATTAAAAACAAAAAGAAAGAAAATACATCTGGAACTTAGGCTTTTGCTAGATTTTAAATGAGCAATTCCAAAAATCAAGCACCCAAAATAGCTTTCTTGGGGGTTCAGCTTAAAGATTACAAGCAAACAAAAGCATCTGGGGTTAGCACAGAGGAATCCGCAAGCCAATAAGAAATAAAAGAAATAACCCTAATCACAGCTAGTTAACATTCTGATTTACTTACACATTGGAGTTCAGAGAAGTAGTTCTAGGCATGATCTGATAACGTATAATCATACCTGGCTTAGCTGCTTATAGCATGGCTGCTCTGACCCTCCAGCCCAGAGAGAACAGACAAAGGGAAAGTTTATTTCCCAATTTTAAAAAGTTCTACCTTCCTTCTACCTGGCTCTTTTGATCAGGTGCCCACTTTTTTTCTTTTTAATGCTTTACAGGTAAAGCAAGTAAAGAACAGCTACTAGGAGGGATTATACAGCTAACTGGCTGGCTGCATGTCCATCAAAGGGAGCTATCCCCCAACTTTATTTATTACACGGGGGCATAACTCTGCTCTGCCAATACCAAGAAACCAAGTGGCCAATCTCTGAACTATTTCACCAATATTATACACATCCCAGTAAATGTATGTACGGTAATGAAACAGCCTTATACTCCTGGAGCCTTAATATGTCCCCTGGCTCCAGGACTGTACCAGGAGATATGGAGCATACTCCAGACCTGGATGCTGTCATCCCAACAAGAGTCTTTTCTAATCCTCGCCCATGATTTGAATCCTAGCAGTGGGATACAGTTAAATAACAAATGTGTATGGTACTAATTTTAGGTACTTTTAAGAGGCGTTAACATTAATAGCATAGGAGGGGTATATTGTAATATGGTACAGGTTAGGTTATTAATTACTGGGACCATTTTAATACAAATAAAGTTTCCAGTGGTAGAACACACTTCTTTCGGCGCGGTGTGAGCAGCGGGCAGGATGGGTCACCAGCAGCTCTACTGGAGCCACCCCAGGAAGTTCGGCCAGGTCTCCCGCTCGTGCCGCATGTGCTCGAACCGCCACAGCCGGGTCCGCAAGTACAGGCTGAACATGTGTTAGCAGCGCTTCCGCCAGTACGCCAAGGACATCGGCTTCATCAAGCTGAAATCATAAGTACCGACAGCACAGCATTGCCAACACTAGTATTTAATGGGATTGAATTCTCAGAGGGTTGTTTCTTAGTATAATATGTCCATTGAATTTTATATTGTCTTTATGTTGAACAGTGTCCTTAACATGTTGACGGGGACATTTTGTAAATCTATTCCTTATTACATTCTTGTACTTTGTGAATGAGTGCAAGTGGATCTTAACTGTGGTGTTAGAATCGCCATCCAGTCCCTGAATGAATCAGTGCCGGTGGAGATGCAGCAACATGCCCTGCTTACTATTCATACATTTGAAGCAATCACGCCCCTTCACCTGATAACGTGTGAAGTTATACATATACCTTTGGAGTCTTATCTGTTCCTACAGCTCACCAAGAGGTAGGTACTGACCACAGCATCTTGTGACTGCTCCATATAAAAACACTCAGGTGCCATGGTGTATTCAAGGAAGCATGTGAGAGATACTGCACAAGCGGACACTGTTATGCAATTGTAAATAAATGAGTTGCATTCGCTTCTCTCTGTTTCAGGATCCAAACTTTTGAGCTCCTATAAAAACGTCCCTTTATTGTGCATAGAGTGTTCCTGACAAGTTGATGAAGCATCAGGTGGTGACAGTAGGCGCTGAGTGTCTGTCAGCGAGTGTCATAACATCAATTTCATGTGCCTTGTTTTTTCTATCCTGAGGAAACTGCTGTATTGGATTGGCAGAATGTGTACCATTAGAGGTGTCTCCAAAGTTTTTGAGGAACTTTCTGCAGATAATTGTGTCTACTTAGTCATAATGAAAGGGACCTACAGCTCATCCTTGACAGTCTCAGAGGCACCTAAACAGTTTGGACTCACCATCAGCCTGGAAAAAAAAAAAAGTCCACTTCCAGCCAGGTCCTTCTACCACTGAGCCAAACATCGCCATCGGTGGTGTAGAATTAAAGAGCCTCAATCGCTTTACATTCCTTGGCAGTAATATCTCGAGTGACGGTTCCCTGGACCAAGAAATATCAAACAGAATACGAAAGGCAAACCAGGCCTTCTGAAAATGTTACCATAGGATCCTCAACTAGCGTACTATCAAACAGTCAACAAAAATGATGATATACAACACAGTGGTGCTAGCATCCCTTTTACATGGGTGTGAAATATGGATAATTTACAGCAGACA
>NC_048303.1:115189541-115224528 GCF_013100865.1 Trachemys scripta elegans | reverse complement strand
AATTACCTTGGGATTTTCAATTACCACAAATGGTCAAGACCTTGTTTTTAAAACCTCACATGAAAAAATCCTACCCTTGTATCATGCCTGGGTAATGGTTTGAAGGATTACTCACCGAAATCATAAACACTACTTCCCAAACCATCTGGATTTTCCTCAGAGGCTTTAGAGTAGCAGCCGGGTTAGTCTGTATCCGCAAAAAGAACAGGAGTACTTGTGGCACCTTAGAGACTAACAAATTTATTACAGCATAAGCTTCGTGGGCTACAGCCCACTTCTTTGGATGTATATAGAATGGAACATATAGAGAGGAGATATATATAAACACACATGATACCTGGACCAGGTGCACAAGTACTCCTGTTCTTTCTCAGAGGCTCTGTGTCCAAGCTCTGACCTGGCTTGACCTGCTGCTTACAAAAATCTGACAAATTTCAGCATGGAGTAACATGGCTGGAAATATCTCAAGAGCAGTAGTATGAGGCTATCTTTTCTTTATTGTTTTCTCAATTCAAATCCAGCCAATTGTATCAAATAGTTTGATTAGTAAATTCATCACTATGTGCAGAAATATGATGAGAGAATAAGTCTGGTTTATCATCATTCCCATAAAGATAAGAGGGAAGATATGTTGAAACTCTCCCTAAACTATCATTTTCAGACTGACTTTTAGATTGACTTTTTATGATACTCCAGATACAGTTGGTAAGTAGATTAATTATATACCTATATCACAGATATCAGATTCCCATTTACATATTAGCTGTTGTCTGAATTCACATGAAGTACTTGTAGTATTTACTTTATTAGTTAATCAAATTATACACTAGATGTTATTTACGGATGGCATCACATTTTTCAGCTGTCACTACCATCCACTGCATGGGTATTAAACATATCTTTACAGCATTACATGGGGGAGAGAAAAAAAATTTAACAGAGGAATATATTAAGTCCTTCCACATAGCTCTCCACTCATATTTGTATATGTTTATGTGGCTGGACTATCAAAACACCAAGTTTAGTAGCTTGACATTCGCAGTAGTCTAATTCTGAGGCTTTAAATGGAAGCAAGTCATAGTGCAAGGCTACATGGGGGTGGGGGTGGGGCCAGGAATTCTTCCAAGACTGTTCAAAGCTTCTGCCCTCTTGTTAGTCTAGCGATGTTATGTGATCCCATCCCCTAAGACGTATAATTCTAACTATGAGCAAGTTAAATTGGGTATTCATTACCATATGTGAAATAACTAATTTCTGCTGTTTATTCAAAGCCCTGAGTTAGCATTTTATTGCCTGAAAGTCACTTCACTCCAAAGTGAAAGAGGAGTTACTGGTGAAGTATCAGAGGGGGTAGCCGTGTTAGTCTGAATCTGTAAAAAGCAACAGAGGGTCTTGCATCTGAAGAAGTGAGGTTCTTACCCAAGAAAGCTTATGCTCCCAATACTTCTGTTAGTCTTAAAGGTGCCACAGGACCCTCTGTTGCTTTTTGATGTTGAAAGAACAAGATAAGTGAGTAAAACTGCACGTACTGAATAGGAATGATTGCGTGCCCTGCAGAATGCAACGGCAATGCAGAAAAGAAGAAACAGGAAGGAGATGGCTAGGAGGGGGGGGTGATAGCTCAGTGATTTGAGCATTGGCCTGCTAAACCCAGGGTTCTAAGTTCAATCCTTGAGGGGGGCCACTTAGGGATCTGGGGCAAAATCAGTACTTGGTCCTGCTAGTGAAGGCAGGGGGCTAGACTTGATGACCTTTCAGGGTCCCTTCCAGTTCTAGGAGATAGGATATCTCCTTATATTTAAAAAAAAAATTAACTTTTTGTGAACAGAAGACTCAGGAGCCTTTTGTTACAAACATCTGGGCCCATGTAATGGCTGTTGATTTTAGGGAATGTCTAGACTTCAAGATGGAGGTGCAATTCCCAGCTCAAGGAGACATACCCATGCTTGCTCTAATCGAGCAAGCACATTAAATAGAGGCTTGGTCTACACTATCAACCGATGTCGGGATAACTACTGTATCCACACTCCCAGTGATGTAGTTATACTGACCTAACTCCTCATGGAGACATTGCGATGTCAGGAGGAGGGCTTCGCCTGTCGACACAGCTACTGCCTCTTGGGCAGTGGCGGACTAACCAGCCAATTTGGGGGCCCCCGTAGGAGTGCCAGAACTGTGATCCCACCCCTGCTCCTCCTCTCTCCCACTGGGACCCCTGCGCCCTGCTCCTCTTCCCCATGAGGCCCTGCCCCACGGCCAGGCCGGAAGCTGGAACCCGGCTGTGGTAGGGTGACCATATTCCTCCCCCCCCCCCTCCCTCCACACAGAGCTGGCCTGAGGCCCCCCCCCCCCCCACCTGGGGCTGGCCAGAGCCCTCTTTCTCCCCACTCCCAACTCCCCACGCAGAGCTGGCCCGAGCCCCACCACTCACCACCACCCCCAAGCCCTTTTTTGGAAAAATGGGACAAATGCCCAATTTCGCGAAAAAGGTCGGGATTCCAGAGCAGGGCTTAAAAAGGGGACTGTCCTGGCCAAAATGGGACATATGGTCACCCTAGGTTGTGCTAAGAGCCACCCAGGAAGCCCGAGCCACTGTGGGGAGCCCCGGATCCACCTCCTGCCCTGCGTGGAGGTATGGGGGGTCCAAGACCATCCCCCAACCTATTCCCTGCCCCCCGGGGCACGCCACCCAGGTGGAGGGTCCAGGGCTCCCACAGTGACCCAGGCTCCCTGGGTAGCTCTTATCATGGCCCAGAGTGTTCTTTGTGGCCAGGGCCGCAATAAATCTTAATCCGCCCCTGCTCTTGGGGAAGTGAAGCTCTCCCCTCAGCATAGGTAGCATCTTCACTAAGCACTACAGCAGTGCAGCTCCACCAGTGCAGCACTATCAGTGTAGACAAGCCCATGGAGTGTAACCATGGCTACAAGAGCAACAACCAGAATTAGCTACTCTGAGGCCTGGTCTACACTACGAGTTTAGGTCGAATTTAGCAGCGTTAAATCGAATTAAGCCTGGACACGCCCACACGACGAAGCCCTTTTTTCGACTTAAAGGGCCCTTTAAACCGGTTTCTTTACTCCACCTCCGACGAGGGGATTAGCGCTGAAATTGGCCTTTCCGGGTCGGATTTGGGGTAGTGTGGACGGAATTCGACGGTATTGGCCTCCGGGAGCTATCCCAGAGTGCACCATTGTGACCGCTCTGGACAGCACTCTCAACTCAGATGCACTGACCAGGTAGACAGGAAAAGCCCCGCGAACTTTTGAATTTTATTTCCTGTTTGTCCAGCGTGGAGAGCACAGGTGACCACACAGAGCTCATCAGCACAGGTAACCATGATGGAATCCCAGGATCGCAAAAGAGCTCCAGCATGGACCAAACGGGAGGTACGGGATCTGCTCGCCATATGGGGAGACGAATCAGTGCTAGCTGAACTCCGTAGCAGTAAACGAAATGGCAAAATATTAGAAAAAGTCTCAAAGGCCATGAAGGACAGAGGCCATAACAGCTACTGGAAAAGTCTGTTAACCTGTATGGGGATGGAGCGGAAATCCTCCAGGGACATCTCCAGAAAGCTCTCCTTGATGTACTCCCAAAGCCTTTGCAAAGGGGGGAGGGATGGCTCAGTGGTTTGAGCATTGGCCTGCTAAACCCAGGGTTGTGAGTTCAGTCCTTGAGGGGGCCACTTAGGGATCTGGGGCAAAATCAGTACTTGGTCCTGCTAGTGAAGGCAGGGGGCTGGACTTGATGACCTTTCAAGGTCCCTTCCAGTTCTAGGAGATGGGATATCTCCATTAATTTAATTTAAATTTAAAAAAGGTTTCTGGGGAGGGCTGTCTTATCCCATCTGCCATGGTAGGACACTTTACCACACCAGGCCAGTAGCACATAGTCTGGAATCATTGCATAACAAAGCATGGCAGCGTATGGTCCCGGTGTTTGCTGGCATGCAGACAACATCCATTCCTTATCTCTCTTTGTTATCCTCAGGAGAGTGATATCATTCACGGTCACCTGCTTGAAATGGGGTGATTTTATTAAGGGGACATTCAAAGGTGCCTGTTCCTGCTCGGCTGAACAGAAATATTCCCTGCTGTTAGCCACGCGGTGGGGGGGAGGGGTGAAGTGATCATCCCAGAGAATTGGGTGTGTGGGGAGGAAGGGGGTTAGTTGGGTTTGTGCTGCATGTTAACCCGGAAACCGCAGCCCCTCCTTTTACATTACAAACCCATTTTAAATGGCCAACCCAGCGGGTGCTTGGTATGGGTTGAGGGCGCTGCTGTTTGAAACCATTCTGACATGTTATGAAGGTTAAAAAAGCCAAAAGACTGTGGCTTACCATGGCTGCCTGCAAGCCGAATTCTGTTGCCTGGCACTGCGTGAGTGATCTCTCACACTAAACCGGCAGGCCCTCAATAGAAGAGGAAAAATGCGACCTTGTAACGAAAGCACCTGTGCTGTGTAATGTGAACAGCAAAATTTAACGTGAAAGAGTGTACCCATTGTTCTCTAAAATGTGTCTTTTTTAACCACCTCTCCCTTCTTCTCCACCAGCTGCAAATGTTTCTCCTTCACAGAGGCTAGTGAAGATTAGAAGGAGAAAACAGCGGACTCGGGATGATATGTTCTTGGAGCTCCAGATGTCCTCCCACGCTGACAGAATACAGCAGAATGTGTGGAGGCAGTCAATGTCAGAGTGCAGAAAAGCACAATATGAACGAGAGGAGAGGTGGCGGGCTGAAGAGAGCAAGTGGTGGGCTGAAGAGGATAGGTGGCGTCAGCTTGCTGACAGAAGGCAAGAGTCGATGCTTCAGCTGCTGGAGCATCAAACTGATATGCTCCAGCGTATGGTTGAGCTGCAGGAAAGGCAGCAGGAGAAGAGACTGCCGCTACAGCCCCTGTGTAACCAACATCCCTCCTCCCCAAGTTCCATAGCCTCCTCACCCAGACGCCCAAGTACACAGTGGGGGGGTCTCTGGCCACCCAGCCACTCCACCCCAGATGATTGCCCGAGCATCAGAAGGCTGGCCTTCAATAAGTGTTAAAGTTTTAAAGTTTTAAACTGCAGTGTGTCCTTTTCCTTCCCTCCTTCCCCACCCCTCCTGGGCTACCTTGGCAGTTATCCCCCTAGTTGTGTGATGAATTAATAAAGAATGCATGAATGTGAAGTAACAATTACTTTATTGCCTCTGCAAGCGGTGCTCGAAGGGGGGAGGGGAAGGTGGTTAGCTTACAGGGAAGTAGAGTGAACTCGCGGGGGGGGGGGGGGGGGGTGGGGTCATCAAGGAGAAACAAACAGAAGTTTCACACCGTAGCCTGGCCAGTCACAAAACTGGTTTTCAAAGCTTCTCTGATGCGCACCACATCCTGCTGTACTCTTCTAACCGCCCTGGTCTCTGGCTGCACGCAATCAGCGGCCAGGCGATTTGCCTCAACCTCCCACCCCACCATAAATGTCTCCCCCTTACTCTCACAGATATTGTGGAGCGCACAGCAAGCAGCAATAACAATGGGGATATTGGTTTCGCTGAGGTCTATCTGAGTCAGTAAACTGCGCCAGCACGTTTTTAAATGGCACATTCTACCACCATTCTGCACTTGCTCAGCCTATAGTTGAACAGGTCCTGACTACTGTCCAGGCTGCCTGTGTATGGCTTCATGAGCCATGGTATTAAGAGGTAGGCTGGGTCCCCAAGGATAACTATAGGCATTTCAACATCCCCAACGGTTATTTTCTGATCCGGGAAGAAAGTCCCTTCCTCCAGCTTTTGAAACAGACCAGAGTTCCTGAAGACGCGAGCATCATGTACCTTTCCCGGCCATCCCACGTTGATGTTAGTGAAACGTCCCTTGTAATCCACCAGGACTTTCAGCAGCACTGAAAAGTACCCTTTTCGGTTTATGTACTCGGTGGCTTGGTGCTCCGGTGACAAGATAGGGATATGGGTTTCGTCTATTGCCCCACCACAGTTAGGGAATTCCATTGCAGCAAAGCCATCCACTATGAGCTGCACATTTCCCAGAGTTACTACCCTTGATAAACGCAGGTCTTTGATTGTGTTGGCTACTTGGATCACAGCAGCCCCCACAGTAGATTTGCCCACTCCAAATTGATTCCCGACTGACTGGTAGCTGTCTGGCGTTGCAAGCTTCCACAGGGCTATCGCCACTCACTTCTCAACTGTGAGGGCTGCTCTCATCCTGGTATTCTGGTGCTTCAGGGCAGGGGAAAGCAACTCACAAAGTTCCATGAAAGTGACCTTATGCATGCGAAAGTTTCGCAGCCACTGGGAATCATCCCCCACCTGCAGCACGATGCGGTCCCACCTGTCTGTGCTTGTTTCCCGGGCCCAGAATCGGCGTTCCACGGCATGAACCTGCCCCAGTAACACCATGATTTGCACATTGCTGGGGCCCGTACTTTGGGAGAGGTCTATGTCCATGTCAATTTCTTCATCACTCTTGTCGCCGCGCTGCAATTGCCTCCTCACCTGTTTTTGCTTTGGCATGTTCTGGCTCTGCATATACTCCTAGACAATAAGCGTGGTGTTCATAGTGCTCATAATTGCCGCGGTGATCTGAGCAGGCTCCATGATCCCAGTGCTACGGCGTCTGGGCTGAAAAAAGGCGCGAAACTATTGTCTGATGGAGGGGTGAGTGACGACATGGCTTACAGGGAATTAAAATCAACAAAGGTGGCTGTGCATCAGGGAGAAACACAAACAACTTTTACACAGAATGGCCCCCCCCAAAGATTGAACTCAAAACCCTGGGTTTAGCAGGCCGTTGATTTCACGGAGGGAGGGGGAAGCAAATGAATACAGAACAAATCTGGTCCATCTATCTTTTACATCTTAGGCTGGCAGCAGACAGTGCAGCATAACTGATAGCCATCGGCATCTTCTGGGTGCTTGGCAGAAAATGGTGCATTACGGCTGCTAGCCATCATCGTCAAGATGGTGCAATAGGACTGCCGGCAGAACTGAGTCTCCATGAGACAAAACATGTCTGCCCAGGCGCCTCTGACCGAACTCACTGAGGAGTACGACGATGATGGATACCAGTCATAATACAGCATCTGCTGCCAAAAGGCAAGGAGCTGCTGCTGTATAGCAATGCAATCCCACGTCTGCCAGCACCCAGATAGCCGATGACGGCTACCAGTCATACAGCACCATCTACTGCCAAAAGGCAATTAGCTGCTGCTGTGTAGCAATGCAGTACCACGTCTGCCGGCACCCAGATGACATATGGTGACGGTGAGCTGAGCTGAGCGGGCTCCATGCTTGCCGTGGTATGTCGTTTGCACAGGTAACCCAGGAAAAAAGGCGCAAAACAATTGTCTGCCGTTGCTCTCACGGGGTGTGTGGGGGGGCATGTACCCAGAATCCCCCGCGACACTGTTTTTGCCTCATCAAGCATTGGGATATCAACCCAGAATTCCAATGGGCAGCGGAGACTGCGGGAACTGTGGGATAGCTACCCACAGTGCAACACTCCGGACGTCGACGCTAGCCTCGGTACTGTGAACGCGGTCCGCCGACTTGATGCACTTAGAACATTTTATGTGGGGGGGACACACAATCGACTGTATAAAAACGATTTCTATAAAACCGGCTTCTATAAATTCGACCTAATTTCGTAGTGTAGACATACCCTTAGTCTTGGAATTTGTCTCCTCAAGCTGGAAATTACACCTTCCAGCGAGAAGTGTAGACATACCCTTAATGAAGCCTGCAGATTACTCTGTGTACCAAGTAGTCAACCAGTTACACAATTTGCAACATATAGTTGGGTTAACCCTCCCTTGGGGCACAGGTGTCTTTAGCAGCAAACACATTCAGCGACCTTGAATTTAGGCATGTATTTAATTATTAAAAGCTCATCTTCCTGTCAATGGAAACTGGGGACGATTTCAAAGTGGGGCGGCAAAGCTGATGGTAAACAAACACTAGTCACTTTCCAAGAGCTGGAAATATGCTTTGTGTCTGGGACAAAATGGGGAAGTTTAACATGTAAACCAAACCCACAAAATATTGAGAAGTGCATGAGTCTTTCAACAGGTAACATGTAAGGATGGGCAAAGTGATTTGGCTAAAATACAGACTGATCTGAATCTTCCCCTACACTTGAAATCAAATCTCATTTTGAGAACTGTAAGAATACTCATTGTTTTATTATTTGTTTGTTGCTGTTACAGTAGTTCCTAGAAGCCCCATTCATGAAGTAGGACCCCACTTACAATCTTCTCATTTAACTATTTTTCATTCCACTTTCATATGCTTCTCCACTTCCTGGATTCATCAAGGACCACATCTGTAAATACTGGTATCAATATAAGGGAAGAAAAGCTTGTGTCACAGTATTTCCAAACAAGTCAGAACCAGGGGGGGAAAAAATCTCACAGACAATTGTGAGATTTGCAGTCTTATTTCAGTTCCACTTAGATAAGCATCTAAACTTTTGGATGATGCTTCTCTGAACTAAAACATCCCTTTGTGGTTCTCCCAGTCCTGTTTGCAAGGAGCTACACTTATATGTCTGTTTTAAAAAGGAATAAAGCTCTGTTGGAAAGGATGCAAGGAGTTAACTATCTGATTGCTGCAGTGGCATTGTTCTAAAGGTTGAAGGTCCTTGCAGCAAAATGAGAATTTCCATGTTTAATATATGAAGCTTTGAAATTAAAAAAAAATACAGGCCAAACCCAGAAATCCTTCCTCCGTCCTTACTTAAGTAAAATTCCCATTAGCGGTCGTGAGAGTTTCCCCTTCAGAATTTGGCCTCATGTAATTATTGTGAGAACTAATGTTTGCACCTGGCTTCAGAGGTTTCTGGAGGCCTGGGTCAAAATCTGATATTGAGCCTCCCGCCCCCTTCCAAAAAATTATCACTGAAGGGAGGCCCAAGGGAGAAGATGGGGTGTTGGAGGGTGAGCCCCATCCCCTGCACTCACCCCTCAGTGACTACTCCTGTCCCATGGGGATGGAGCCAGCTCCCCACTCCGGGTGTTGCAACCTGGTGTAGGGGGTTGCAGTGCCCTCCGGTTTGTGGCCAGTCTGAACCTGAGTGGCACTGCAACCCTGTGCATCAGAGTGCAATGGCGCTCAGTTTGGGGCCCTCTCAAACTGGGAGGCCTGAGCTGGCCCTGCCTGCTTCTAATTTAAAAGCATGAGGGGCCTCCTTTTCCCTTGACCTGCACCTTTTGTAGTTATTTACCCTTGTTGTCATTGCAAAATGGGTGTAAAACCAGAAAGTAATGGAGTCTGGTCCCTTCTTGAATACCATTAAACTCCTGAACATTTACATGGATAACAAGAATACCCAGAGGTACCATAATCAACACAGCATTTTTGGAAGAGATATTAAACCTCGGGTTTCTGGGCTTAAGCCAATCTCTAACTATCAGAGACCAGGATGAGAGCTGCTACTATGGAGTTCTTACACCTTCCTCTAGCGCACATGGTCCTGGCCACTGTCAGACAGGATACTGGACCAGATGGACCTTAGGTCTGATCCAGTATGGCAATTCCTACCTAAAACTCTATCCCTTCCCTTAGCCTCGGGAGCCTCAGAATCCCACCTGTCCTGCTGAGGAGTTCTTGCGCTGCAGGTAGAATGCCACTGATGGACAGAGAGTTCCTATTTAAAAAGAGACATTCCCTTCCTACAGAAGTGGAGAGTGCACCTAAAAGCAAAGCAAATACAAGCAACCTGGGCTGGCACGACTCCATTGCCCTGCACCTTGTTTAGGCCATTCCACCAGTGCAACATGAGCGTAAAATGCTACTATTCTGACTCAGTGGCGTTCGACACGCTCATCACACTCACTGTGCCTAGCTGTAAGTGACTACGCAATGGGCAAAGCGGTGGAGAACCAGGCCCAAAGTCATTTTCAATAGGAAAATGTAGGAAGAATTGTTATGCGATTAGACCACAGGTCTGGGAGTCACCAGAACTGGGTTCTATTTCCTTCTCTGCTACTCAGAGATTGTGTGACCTCAGGGAAGTCATTTTACCTCTCTCTGCCTCCATTTCCCTATCTGTACATTGAGGAGGATGCTACCTGCCTCCTGGATGTGTTGGAAGGGCTAGTGAATGAGCTACCAATTGCTGTGAAAGTCATGGATGAAAGATTCTATGGAAGTACAAAATAAAGCATAAGTGCTATGTGCTTTCTGGGACCGGCAGGGTACAAATCATTTACTGGAAAGAATCTGAATGGAGTGGGCAGGATTAAAGGAGAGAGAAAGAATGGTGAATTGGACTCTGCCACTCCATTAATTGGGGTTATGTTTACCAGACTGTGGTATGTTTGTACTAAAATACTGTGTTTGTCAAGTATTTGTGTACATGCAGAATAAAAAGAAAGGATTTCTGGAATGCCAGGATTTATTAGCAAGCCGGATGACTACAATTAGGAAAAAAAACTGCTTAAAAAACCCCAGGCATTTCACTGAACTCTTTTCTGTGCCTTGTCAAGACTAAACATCTATTCGGGAAGCTAACATCTATTCAGGAGGGAAAATAAATTGAGGGCCTGATTCTCAATTACACTAAGACCCCTTTCTGCTGCTCTGGCATTGTAAAGGGGAGCTGTCAATGTACCCCTTGAACAGAGAGCCTCTGCAGTGGGTGTGGAACTGGTGTAAGGGCCCTATGATGGCCCTGCTCCCACTCCTGTCCTAAGAGGTGGATTTGATGTGTCAGGGGCATGACCAGACTGCGCTCAGTATCACCAACTCCAAGCCTTCACAGATCAGGAGTCAGGCCTCCCAAAATCATGAGACTGGCTTACCATTCATGAGATTCTCAAAATAGTTTGAGTTTTATTCTTCGCATTCTGGTTCCTGGGCCGAAGGTGCCCTCTCGTCATGTTTTTAAGCTTCTCAGCGATGTGGGCTAGAAAGTGACTTTTCTAAAATGAACACTGAGATTTGATGTATCACATGATTCTAGGAGTTGTGGCTTTAAGAAGAACACCAACTATCATGACAGTCATGCTAAAATCATGAGAGTTGGCCGTGCTGGCACTGCACTATAGCTAGTATCCACTTCCCATAGGAGGCCCTGGGAAGCTGAGTGCAAGTCAGAGAAGCATTGAGGCTGCTCTAAATTACACCTGGGCCAGGAAAGCTGCTGCATGGCCCCAGATCATAGAGAGCATAAGGGTGGCTTAAAAGGCACTAGCGCCGCTTCCTTTCCCTCCATCCCTGTCCCAAATACAGGGATATTTTTATTTAATTTATTTATTTATTTAACAGAGCTACTGAGAAATAGCCCTGAGATTAACTTCTGCTGCAGGAAGCAAGAGCAGTGGTTGAAGCAGGAACAAGAAGTGACAGTTAGGCAAAGCGGCTAAGGTCTACTCTGCACTGCAATCCTGGCACAGAAAAGAGTGTGGTTAAAGTTAATATAACTCTTCCTTTTTCCCACACCATTAGAAAAAACCAAACAGACCTTAAAATGTCAGGAAATAAACAGTAAAGGGATCCAGCTACTTCCCCACTACCCTATTATTTGTATTATAGTGTCTAGGAGCCTCAGTCATGTACCAGGACCCCATTGTGCTAGGCGCTGTACAAACACTGACCCTTCAGCACTCACTGGAGCACATTCAAACCTGCCTAGGTACTAGGGCCAGTGTAGAGAGTGAGGAGAGGCAGCCCGCTCTTCCCCAGGACTTCAGGATTTGGTCTAGCCCTGGGAGCAGGCTGGCACAGCCTGGCTATGGTCCCTCTGAAGACTGTGGCAGCAAGGAATTGGGGCGGGGTTTGCCTGATGCTTAGAAAGTTGTGTGTGTTCAAATCCAGCTGTACACCTGTATCTGACTGACTCTCAGGGTTACACAGATGGCTGAATCCTCACCGCTTTAGTCTGTAGAGCACTGCTGACATCAACATTTCAGTAACATGTTTCCCCCCTAGATGAAATCAAACAATCTGTAAAGAGCTACATGCTATTC
The DNA here is from genome assembly GCF_013100865.1 of Trachemys scripta elegans. Lineage (NCBI taxonomy): Eukaryota > Metazoa > Chordata > Testudines > Emydidae > Trachemys > Trachemys scripta. The sequence continues at coordinate 115,212,565 of NC_048303.1, read as the reverse complement.
ACCTTTGCTGGCTTGACTCCAACGGGGCCTCCTGTGGCAGAGCTCGGCCCAGTGGCTTGTTGACACATGCACATGGAGGCCAATGTGAACTAAGGAATTAACTTTCTTTGAACTCTTCACCACTTTCTGCAGCATTTTCCTTTCCCTGTCACCTCCTTTCCCTACATAACTCTTGGTACTTTTGCTCAACATTTAATGTTGTCATTAGGACTATCTCAGCATGGTCCGACATACTCCCACTCCAGCACGTGTGTGGTTTCAAGAGCTATCAGTACAAAACTGCTACCCCTAGACACTCACTCAGTATTTTCTGCAACAGGGCATGTTCAAAGACACGCATTCAATACATCCAGAAGACCTCAGAGCCTCCCCATGGATATGTTCTCATTTCATTCTATAGATATTTGTGTTTTTTATAATTTAAACAAGTGAGGAGGAATTGCAACGTTTGGGCTCAGATACAGCAGAGCACTTAAGCATGTGCCTCCCTTTAAGGATAAGCTTACATCCCATTGACTTCAAGCTAAGCGCATGCGTAATGCTTTGCTGAAGAGGGATCTGGATGTGTATCCATAGTCTGAGATGGGGGGAGAGTAAAGCTCACACAATTATTGTACAGACTAAGACTCAGATCCACAAAGGTATTTAAGCTCCTGTCATTGAAGTCAATAGAAGCTAGGAGCCGAAATACTTATTCGCGTAGCTGAAATTGCGTATCATAGATCGATTCCCCCCCCGCCCCCCAGTGTAGACCAGCCCTGTGAAACCCTTGTATAGGCCCTTCTACACACACACCTTCATCAAGTTCTTCCCCTCCAGGATGTTTGGTACAGTAGTTGGTTGTGTCAAGATTACAGACCATAAAAACCTCCTTATGGAGAGGCAGTCACTCAACTGCCATGTGGGCAGGGGACTGGACTCGATGACCTCTCGAGGTCCCTTCCAGTCCTAGAATCTATGAATCTATAAAACACCAAATTATGCAGAAATTCATGAGGAAACTGCCCTGCTGTGCAAAACAGTCTTACACGCAAATCCTTAGGAATGCTTGATTATAGGTATCAGCAGTGATCAGCACTACCAGCAGCAACACTTGCTCAACTGATTAATTTAGGACATGGAGGTCAAGGGTGAAGAATCCCTCAAGTGTCCATTTTAGGGCATCCTCAGAAGTCCTAAAATGGACACAAGCCACACACGAGAAGAAGTGATTTAGCCACAAATACTCTGTCTTGTTTAACTTTTTTTTTTTTTTTTTGGCCAAAGCTGACATGAAGAAGAAATAGAATCAATAACAATCATCATTTAACAACTTAGAAGATGACAGCCAACTTGTTAATTCTTTAGCCTTTGCTGCATTTTATCTAAGCCAAAGAAAGCCAATGTCAAAAACTAATCTCTCTCTTTGGTACCAAATATTCCCTACAATGCAATCTACTGACATTAAGTCCAGAGTGTGGTTCTCTTGCAATTAGAAAGGTTCTCTCTGAGTGCATGTATGCTATGCAGTGAAAAGGGAGGGGGAAGGGCCCCATATTTGGGGAAATGGAACACTGAGCTACTGTAGCAAAATAGCTTATTTCTATTATTTTACCTTCAGACTGTATATGCCTTTGAGAGGAAAGATGGCCCTGTAGTTGAGGCACAGAGTTATACATCAGAAGATCTGGGTACTTTTCCTTGGTCTGTAACAGACTTTCTGAGGCGCCTCAGGCAAACCACTGCCACAATCTCTCTCTGTGTCTATGTCCTGTTATGCAAAAGAGGGATAATTATAATTTACCTCCCTGATGAGGTTATTGTAAGGTCTGATAACTAATGTCTATAAATTGCTTTGAGATTTTCTGCTTCACTTATCACTTCAAATTACCCCCCGAAAGACCAAATTTCCATAGAAGTCTCAAATCTGACCTCTACGAGCACATAGGCATCTATATTAGCAAAAAGCCACTTCTATGCACCTAAAACAGCAAGCAAAACTAATGGGCCAGCTCCTCAGCAGGTGTAAAGCAGTGCAGATGTACAGACATCACTAGAATTATCCAATGAACACGTGCAGAGATCTGAGCCTCTGAGTAATGTAAGGACCCTAATGAGCATGTGCTCAGCTGCAGGGAAAGTCGAGAGAGAGTTTTTGAAACTTTTTGACGTCAAACTTTCCAGAACAACCAAAACACAATCAGTCATGTGAGAGCACAGCCAGTGCCAACCTGACACTTCCAAATACAGGACGGTCTCATAAAGAAAGTGACAATGCTAGTTATGCTAACTTTAGCAGCCCAGTGGAATGAAAGGAAACAGTTCTTTGAACATGGTTGTATAGCACATCCAGTTTTATTAAATACTACACTTGTTCTCTGGACATTGTCTAGGCATGTTATCACAAACCAGACAACAGGCAGGCATTTTGTAGTCATTTATTTCATCTGGAAATCCTCATCTATACACCTTCCACACTACAGTGTCTCTTTTGCCTTGTATAGGTTTGAGATCAACTAATACATTTATTACTTTATATCTCCTTATTACTATTTATTGTTTGTACTGCTGTAGTGCCTACAAGCCCTTGTCATGGCCCGGACTCCGTCATGCTCAGGGCCGGCTCCAGGCACCAGCATTCCAAGCAGGTGCTTGGGGCGGTAATCTGCAAGGGGCGGCAGTCTGTGTGTTTTTGCCGCCCCAAGCAGCACGCCGAATTGCCGCCGCGGATGGTGGGAGCAGTCTGTGTGCCGTTAGGGCGGCACACGCGTTTCCGCGGCGGCAGCAATTTGGCGGCAGCTTCTATGTTCAGCTGCCCGTGATGGCAATTTGGCGGCTTCTGTCTTCCGGCTGAAGACAGAAGCTGCCGCCGAATTGCCGCCATCGCGGAAACGCGCGTACCACCCTAACAGCACACGGACCGCCCCCACCGTCCACAGTGGCAATTCGGCGCGCTGCTTGAGGCGGCAAAAACAGTAGAGCCGGCTATGGCCGTGCTAAACCAAGAAGCAGCCCCACCCCAAGGAGCTTATGCTCAAAGCCTAAACTAACAAAATGAATGAAAATCCTTTTACCATGAGCTGCTGGAACTGTGGAGGCCCTTCACTTTGTCTGATTCCCAAATAGCACCTTCCATCTGAGGATCTCAGCAGACTCTTCAAACTTCAGTGAACCGTAGCCAATCTCCCATAGAGCAATCCAAGCTCAGAACCCGAGGCAGCAGGGGGAGCATTGGCTTTTCTGTTTTAATCAAACTCACTTTGTTTCCCAAAAGTTTAAGGCTGAAAAGCCCCTGCCAGTGAAGGGTTGCTGCCAATACAAAATACTCTTTAGTGTTTTGCAGAGTCCTGCTTTGAATTATTTCAGCAATGGGATTTCCATCACTTCCCTGGGGTGACTACCCCCCATTCTACCAGGCCTCCTTATCAGGAACTGTTTTCCAGTAGTCACCCTAAATTTCCTTTGCTCGTTTCATCTAGTTACACTTTCTGGGACCACAGTGAAGATTTCCATTCCCTTCCTGATCCTGCAGCCCTTATGCTGTCAGAATTCCCATTGATATCAGAGTGATTTTAGCTCATGCTGGAATTGCAAGGGGTCTTGGGCAGAGATTTCAGGACACAAATGTTTAAAGTTAGGCTCCCTTGGAGCTTTAGAAGATCAGGCTTGTTATTTTACCATCTAAGTAAAGATTTAGGACCCTAAACTAACTTAAGGCCCCTATTCTTTTAAATCTTGATCTTCTTGAAGACCGTTAGCATGTCCTCTCCCCCCCGCATGGTATAACTTGGCTAAATACCCACTTATCAGCTCAATCTCTCCTATTTTTCTGGATCTCAGTCTTCTGTTCAGAATCAGATTTTTGATTGGCTTTTAAAACATTCAGGGGTTGCAGGGACGTAATGTAGCTGCAGAATCTGTTCACAGGAAAATGAGCTAACAATTACAGTGTTAAAAATGTGATTTCATCCTGTCTGATTCCTTGAGAACATGGGAGTGCACATTTCACTTGTTCTTTCGTTTCCAACAAGGTTTCTTACTTCACTAGTGATTTAAAGCCACTTCCTGTTGTGAAGGGGCAGTAGCCAAACTGATGCGTAGGTGGAGAAGAGCTGGTTTTACCCATCTTTCTTCCAGCAGAACTTCTCATCTGATTTATTTTCTCTTCGATATCTTCCTGTTCTCTTAGTTAAGCACTACATTATTTAACCTGGCTATTTCTGTTTCTTAATGCTGTTCCTCTCTCATAAACTAAAATGGAAGAGAAACGTGAGGGAAAAGTCCAGAAAAAAATCATTGTTTTAAAATGTAGACTCCTATATGCAAATGTACAGCACATAACACATTGGGGACCCAATCCTGGTTGCAGCCTCTAGACTCTACTGTTGTATAAATAATAAGCCATACTTTCAATTGATTCAGTTTTGGAAACCAGCTTTCATACAGACTGCAATTATCTTGTATATACGCATCCAGCCTGCTTCTGCTGCCATTAACAACAATAGCAAAACTCCCCTTGACTTCAGTGGAGAAGGATCAGTCCTATTCAGTTTAGTGGAGCAAACTGTACTCTTTGGCCAACCCAGTGGCTCTGTGGCAGTGCTCTGCACAGCCATACTGAAGATGGGTATAACTGTTTTGATTTCCAGTTTTGGCCTCGTATTGCCTGGGCCAGCAGGTCTTGGGGCTGTGAAAGAGGGAAGCTTTGCACCACTGAACAGCAACTCCTTTGGTAGAACACTGCCACTGGACTCCTCAGGAAAGGTCTGTCCAGACCTCAGCAAAAAGACAGTGGCTATGATGTGAGGTTGGGTGTGTAAAGCAGGAAAAGCAAAGGAGAGAAAAACGCTCTTCTCCTCATGTTCAGACGTCAGCGTCCGTGAGAGCTGGCAGTGAGCGCCAAACATGGGAGAGCACGGGATATTTGAATCCAAACCCTTTCAAAGGTTTTTTTTATCTCCCACCAGCACCAACTTTGTAGCCAAGGTCGGCTGTAGTAAAAATATCAAGTCCTGCCTATAGCTTGATGCCTGCGAAGGTTCCAATCCCCTCACTTAACAACACTTCTTGCTACTAAATTCCTGCCTGCTAAATTTCACTCTGTAGGTGCTACCAAAATGTGCACCTACCTTAAGGCTCCTTTACATTGCCAGAGTAGCGTAAATGGGCCCAGCACTCTATAAGGATGGATTCAGCGTTGCTTTTCCCCCTACTTTTGTTTAAGTGCTGCAGATTCACTGAAACAATGTGCATGCTTCATTGCGTTCGTCTGAAGGGGTTTTTGTATGACTGCTCTCTCTAAAAAATCCCAAACACCCTAATTTACAGTGTGAAAGATGCAATGGAAAGTTGCTTGCTTTCTTGCCAGACAGTACTGTATGTGTAAAAATACACAGGTGAATATCAAAGGCTTGCTCCTTATCCAAGCAGATACCAATATATCGTCCTTATGATGCCAATTACAATTTTAATAGAATGTCACCAAAATGTTAATCTATCTCATTGGCAGCTCACCACCTACTCAGACCATAAGAACAATTCTAAAGGGGTCTATTTATTATATTAACCCTTAGAATTTGGATATCTTCCAGACTGCCAGACAAATGACTCCTTGAGAGGATAAACATGCAGTGTATACACATGGGGACTGAGGGAGGGAGACGTGATGCTGGTCAGAAGAGGAGCTCCTAGAAGACAGCCAGGACACTGGCTTCACATTCACCTTCTGCTGAGGGTGTGACATGCTGGCCAACTGTGTCTTTGTTCCCACTAGTGGCTGGACCACTTAAAGGGTTTATGGCTCTGTTGTTGCCTCCCAACTATCGTATCTGGTTCTTTAGCTCACACAGTAGAGACTCATGCTTTTAGCTCCAGAGGTCACAGAGTCAATCTCTACAGATGACATGACCGGAGGCATAGCTACAAGGGCATTCACCCTCTAATGATCAGTTGCTATGATTAGATGCTGCTATTGTCCTGGGCTGCCTTATATTGGACTTCAAAGCCACTGCCTTTTCCCAGAACTCTTTGCCACGCGGGGTGATGCCAGCTCCTAGACTAGTGTGTTCTCAATGACTGAGTTCAGCTGGGCCTGGATTTCCTATCCCCCTAAATAGTTACCAGCACCAGAATCTCAGTTCAGGCCAACTGGCAACAAGCCTTATAAGAAGGCCTCCTGTGTGACACACTAATCAGGAATGGTATAGATTGCTCTTGAAGAAACTGATGGTGGCAAAATAGCACGAGTAAACTTCATGATGTGTGGAGGGCTATTGAGTCACGCTCCTCGCAGGCTTGACCCCTCTGCAATAGAGTACAGAAAGCAGACAGGACACCTAAACCCCAACAGGTACATTATGGAATGACTGTTTGCATCATTGGGAATATTTCACCAAAATATTCCCTGTCAAAATCGGCCTCCTCAGAATTAAGTCTGCAGCTCAGTTTTCATCCACAGTCTGCAGCAGTCTGATCCACTAAAGGCACAATATGTCTCTTTCCCAGAAAGGGTGCATCATACAATAATTGGCAGGACCTTAAAGTATTTCTTGGGCCTTTATAAACAGAGGAAGCATGTTTTGGTTTGTTTTTTCCCTTAAAAGCTTTTGTGTTTGCGAAGATCAATGCTGGCTCCCCTGTCCCAAGCTCAGGAGAACAGACTGGTACCAAGCAAGCAACGCAGCACTGAGAAATAATTTGTTCTTATCAGAAGAATTTAAGTGCTTATGAAAGGCGCCCAACTGATAACCCTAGAGAATAAAGGCTTTTGTTCCCAAAGCAGTTACACTTCCTAGGCAGCAGCAGGGCAGCCTTTCTCACACTGATCTGCCACTATGCCTCGTCCCTAACTGGAAAGGACCTTCTTTTGAAGGGGAGGGGCATTCAGACCCCAGACCCATCCGGTCCTTGGCCTCTGTGATGATGTCAAAAAGGGTATAAATCAGGGGTGTGCACAGAGCCTGAGGCTCGGGCAATATTGTATGAGGGGATTTTATATTTGGAGATCCCCCTAACCTCTTCCTTCCCAAGCCTTCCTGCTCTGCCATTTTGTTGGCACGATGCTGTATCCCTGGATACTTGCTACCCTCCCCATAAGCTAAATAGGACCCTCCTGTTTTTGAAGGCCAGCGACAGAGTGCCAAGACAGGAGTCCTCTTCCACTCCATACCCACGCAAAGGGAGATGAGGAGTGGGGGGCACTGGGCAGAAGAGCTTCTCTCTCCATCTCTGCATGGTCAGGACAAGGCAGAATGACCAACTGGTGCTTTTTCAGAGAATGCTGACCAGCCAGGCAACACTCTGAGCACTCTCTAGCATTAACCTGAGCAGAACAAGAGAAGAACCAGGCAAATGAATGATGAATGAATCAGATGAGCAAATAAATCTGAACGAGGAGTACTTGTGGCACCTTAGAGACTAACAAATTTATCTGAGCATAAGCAAAAGCTCATGCTCAAATAAATTTGTTAGTCTCTAAGGTGCCACAAGGACTCCTCGTTCTTTTTGCTGATACAGACTAACACGGCTACCACTCTGAAATAAATCTTAGTATCTAGAATGTGGAAAATCAGCCAATACTATCTGGTCGTATTTGGCTAGCCAACTGTGTTCCATATTTGGCATATCTTTGGCAGTAATTTTATGTAATTTACCCATCGCTAGTGCTCACTGCAGTGGTGGATTTGGGTGGAGTGAATTCTCTGGGTGTAGGGACTGCACTTATAACTGCAGCTGCTCACTTTTAGGGGGCTTAGTGGAACAATCCTTAGCTTTTGTTGTTGTCGTTGGTAATTGACTGCTACTGTCTGTATTTCTTTAATCCTTTTACTATTACTCAAACTTATGCTTGTATTCTAAAAAAAGGAAGCCACATTTATCTAAGACTATTTCCCAAATGTAATTGATTTATAGGAATTTCCCTCTTGTTTTTTGTTTGGGGTGCATCGTAAAAGCTTTGTAATTATTGAAACATTTTAGGCATAATGACAGGAAGCAGATTTAGAATCTATAAAATGTTTGAGAGGGGTATATGCTGCTATACTCATTAAATGCAAACAATTTAACATTCCAGTCCAAAAGATTACTTGATTCCCCCACCACACACCGAAACTCAGAGTCTATCGCCTTCATCATAGAAAACAACAATTAGAGAGCTCTAACCAACTACCTACCAGTTAGATGACTGATAAAACTATCCAGTAGTATAACCCAGTCTCATCCTACTAACGAAGAGCTAGGGCCCAAATATAACTGTAAAATGCATCAAATGAGACAAAACTACAACAGAAGACCTGTACCTGCAGTACTGCAATTAAACCCCTTGTGTAGAAAGGAACCTTCCCAATAACCACAGCAAAGCAGAACCAGGCAGATTCAATTTGCTAGTCAACATGCATAAATAACACTCAACTAATGTCTCAAGCAAAGCAAGATACACTTCCTATACCACAAGGCACTTGATCCTACCAGGTGCGGAGCACTCTGGCTCCAATCCAGCAAAGCTTGTACTTAAGGTATGTCTGCGTTACAGCAACACAGCTACAGCTGAGCAAGGGCTTACGTGCTTTACTGGATCAAGGTCACAGTGCTCAGCACCTGGAAGGATTAAACCCTGGAGAACTAACTCTCCTCCCCTTGCAGGAAAAAAACCCACTCTCCATTTGTACACAGCATGGCACTCAGATCTCAGCAATACTAACCGCCAGACCTCCTGTGTAAACAACCTTATTCAAAATCAAATGGACCCAAACCTGATGATTAATATGCTAAGGGGAACAGCCATGAAACAAAATGAGGAGCCCGGTGGCCCCTTAAAGACTAACAGATTTATTTGGGCATAAGCTTTCCTGGGTAAAAACCCCACTTCTTCAGATGCATAGAGTGAAAATTACAGATACAGGCATATATACTGGCACATGAAGAGAAGGGAGTTACCTTACAAGTGGAGAACCAGTGATGACAAGGCCAATTCAATCAGGGTGGATGTGGTCCACTACCAATACCTGATGAGGAGGTGTCCATACCAAGAGAGGGAAAATTGCTTTTGTAGGGAGCCAGCCACTCCCAGTCCCTATTCAAGCCCAAATTAATGGTGTTAATTTGCAAATGAATTGTAGCTCTGCAGTTTCTCTTTGAAGTCTGTTTTTGAAGTTTTTTTTATTGCAGGATGGCTACTTTTAAATCTGTTATTGAATGTCCAGGGAGATTGAAGTGTTCTCCTACTGGCTTTTATATGTTACCATTCCTAATGTCTGATTTGTGTCCATTTATTCTTTTACGTAGAGAATGTCCAGTTTGGCCAATGTACATGACAGAGGGGCATTGCTGGCACATGATGCCATATATCACATTAGTAGATGTGCAGGTGAATGAGCCCCTGATGGTGCAGCTGCTGTGGTTGGGTCCTATGTTGGTGTCGCTAAAGTAAATATGGGGACAGAGTAGGCAATGGGGTTTGTTACAGGGATTGGTTCCTGTGTTAGTGTTTCTGGGTGTGGTGTGTAGTTGCTGGTGAGTATTTGCTTCAGGTTGGGGGGCTGTCTGTAAGCGAGGACTGACCTGTCTCCCAAGATCTGTGAGACTGAGGGATTGTTTTCCAGGATAGGTTATAGATCGTTGATGATGTGCTGGAGAGGTTTTAGCTGGGGGCTGTACGTGATGGCCAGTGGTGTTCTGTTATTTTTCCTGTTGGGCCTGTCCTGTAGAAGGTGCTTTCTGGATCCTGTCTCGCTCTATCAATCTGTTTCTTCACTTCCCCAGGTGGGTATTGTAGTTTTAAGAATGCTTGATAAAGATGTTGTAGGTGTTTGTCTCTGTCTGAGGGATTGGAGAAAATACGGTTGTATCTTAGGACTTGGCTGTAGACAATGGATCATGTGATGTGTCCTCGATGGAAGCTGGAGGCATGTAGGTAAGAATAGCAGTCAGTAGGTTTCCGGTATAGGGTGGTGGTTATGTGACCATCACTTATTTACACTGTAGTGTCCAGGAAGTGGATTTCTTGTGTGGACTGGTCCAGGCTGAGGTTGATGGTGGGGTGGAAATTGTTGAAATCCAGGTGAAATTCTTCAAGGGCCTTTTTCCCGTGGGTCCATATGATGAAGGTGTCATCAATGTAGCGCATAAGGGGAGGGACGTTAGGGTATGAGAGCTGAGGAAGCGTTGTTCTAAATCAGCCATAAAAATGTTGGCATACTGTGGGGCCATGTGGGTACCCATAGCAGTGCTGCTGATTTAAAGGATAGCTCAGTGGTTTGAGCACTGGCCTGCTAAACCCAGGGTTGTGAGTTCAATCTTTGAGGGGGTCATTAGGGATCTGGGGCAAAATCAGTACTTGGTCCTGCTAGTGAAGGCAGGGGGCTGGACTCAATGACCTTGCAAGGTCCTTTCCAGTTCTAGGAGATAGGATATCTCCATTAATTTATGTGTCCCCAAATCTGAAATGATTGTGGGTGAGCACAAAGTTACAAAGCTCAGCCACCAGGTGTGCGGTGGCCTCATCAGGGATACTGTTCCTGACAGCTTGTAGTCCATCCTCGTGTGGAATATTGGTATAAAGAGCTTCTACATCCATGGTGGCCAGGAAGATCACCAATGCATTGTAGTTTCCTCAAGAAGTCAGTGGTGTCTCGAAGAGAGCTAGGAGTGCTGGTAGTGTAATGTCTGAGGAGAGAGTCCAAATAGCCAGATAAACCTGCTGTAAGAGTGCCAATGCCTGAGCTGATGGGGCGTCCAGGGTTTCCAGGTTTATGGATCTTGGGTAGCAAATAGAATACCCCTGGTTAGGGCTCTAGGGGTGCGTCTGTGTAAATTTGTTCCTGTGCTGTAGCAGGGAGTTTCTTGAGCAGATGGTGTAGTTTGTTTTGGTTCTCCTCAGTGGGATCAGAGGATAGTGGCCTGTAGAATGTGGTCTTGGAGAGTTGCCTGGCAGCCTCCTGTTCATAATCTGACCTGTTCTTGATGACTGCAGCACCTCCTTTGTCAGCCTCTTGGTTATAATCTCAGAGTTGTTTCTGAAGCTGTGGATGGTGTTGCGTTCTGTACAGCTGAGGTTATAGGGCAAGTGATGCTGTTTGTTCAAAAATTCAGCCTGTGTACGTCTGCGGAAGCACTCTATGTAGAAGACCAGTCTGTCATTTCGACCGTCAGGAGGAGTCCACACAGAATTCTTCTTTTTGTAGTGTTGGTAGGAGGGTTGGTAGCTCTGTTCAGTGGTGTGTTGAAAGTATTTCTTGAGTCGGAAATGGCAAAAGTAGGCTTCCAGATCACCACAGAACTGTACCACAAGTTTGTGTGGAAGGTTGGTTTTGTATGAAAGTCTACAGTTTTGAGAGCTCATTCTTGATCTTCTCCTGTTTGCTGTACAGGATGCTGATCAGGTGGTTCCTCAGTTTCTTTGAATTGGCCTTGTCATCACTGGTTCTCAACTTGTAAGAGAACTCCCTTCTCTTCATGTGCCTATATTTATGCTTGTTCCTGTAATTTTCACTCCATGCATCTGAAGAAGTGACTTTTTACCCACGAAAGCTTATGCCCAAATAAATCTGTTAGTCTTTAAGGTGCCACCGGGCTCCGCATTGTTTTTGTGGATACAGACTAACACGGCTACCCTCTGATACTTGAAGCCATGAAAGAAAGAAAATCGAAACAGACGTTTTCTATTCCTGGTACAAAATGCAAAGCAGGATGGTAGAGATGCTTCCTTAAGTCATCAGGAATCCTAAAAGAAAGCCTGAAAGCAAAGTAAGGAAGATGAACAGCAGGACAGGATGATGACACAGCAGCATATTGTGTACTGGGACAGCCTGCCACTTACTCAGAAATGGACCCTGATGTTAAAAGGATACTGCACAAACAGTATTGCCAACCCCAACTGTTCAAAAATCATGAATCAGGCTCACCAAAAATCATGAGATTGTATTTAAAATCATGAGATTATGTAAAAATTATAGATTTTTATTTTCCTTCTGCTTTTTGAGCCTTTACGGTACACTGGGGTCACATTTTAAAGCTTTCTCCACGAGGGCTGGAAACTTACTTTTTCGTTAAGAAGGAAGGCTGAAATCATCACATACCCACTTGATTCCAGGAGCTGAAACTTTAAGGAAAACAATTATCATGAGGCGCCTGACAAAAATTATGAGAGTTGGCAACGCTGCTAAATTCCCATCTTACATAGTGCCATGAGGCCTATCCTTTGGCAGGTCAGCATTTGGTGTACTGTATTAATTTCTCACACGTTCCCGTATACCCGCCCTGTGAACTTTGGTAACATTTGTATAGCTTGTCCTGCAAATGTGTTTGGAATAGTTTGTAGTCATGATCTCATTAAATTAGTAGCAAGAAGTATAATGTTTAGCCTGGGCATTATACAGGTAGCACGGTTATAGGTGCTATTTTAAAACTATGGAGACTAATCTACTTGTTTTCTTTCTGGGTAAGTATATCCCAGTTCCTCAGTGCTATCCGAATGCCTTATACAGGCCCCACCTCCCAAAAAAACAAAGCTCTAGAGCAGATGTGGGCAAACTATGCCTTGCGGGCCACATCCGGCCCGTGGGACCAACCTGCCCAGCCCCTGAGCTCTCGGCCGGGGATCCTAGTCCCCGGCCCCTCCCCCGCTGTCCCCCCTTCCCTGCAGCCATGCCGCCGTGCGGGCCGCGCTCTGGCCTGCCACTCCCGCTGGGCAGCGTGGGGAGCGCAGCTGGCTCTGGCCGGGTGTCGCGGTTGCGAGCTCCTGCTGCTGGTAAGGGGGCAGGGAGCAGGGGGGATGGGTAAGGGAGCGGGGGATCCTGGGGAGCAGTCAGGGAGGAGGGGACGGTTGGATGGGGCGGAGGTTCTGGAGGGGCGGTCAGGGGATGAGGAACAGGGAGGGTTGGGAGTGGGAGTCCCGGGGGGCCTGTCAGGTGGTGGGGATGTGGATAGGGGTTGGGAGGGCAGTCAGGGGACAGGGAGCAGGGGCGGGGTTTGAATAAGGGGGTGGAATCCCGGGGGGCAGTTAGGGGTGGGGAGATCTGGGAGGGGGTGGTCAGGGGTCGAGGAGCAGAGGGCGGTTGGATAGGGGGTGGGAGTCCCGGGGGGACTGTCAGGGAGCGGGGGTGTGGATAGGGGTCGGGGCAGTCAGGGGACAGGGAGCAGGGGGTTGGATAGGGGGCGTGGGTCCCGGGAGGGGGCGGTCAGGGGACAAGGAGCAGGGGGGGTTGGATGGGTCAGCGGTTCTGAGGGGAACAGTCAGGGGGCAGGAAGTGGGAAGGGGCGGATAGGGGACGGGGGCCAGGCTGTTTGGGGAGGCACAGTCTTCCCTACCCGGCCCTCCGTACAGTTGCGCAACCCTGATGTGGTCCTCGGGCCAAAAAGTTTGCCCACCACTGCTCTAGAGGCACCAGACATTAAGTTTGTTTTGAGCTACTCCAGCAACGCAAAGCAGATGTAAAACTGGCTTAATCAGCTAGGAAGAATTCCTTCCGCATCAGGGAATTCCTGGGTGGCACTGGGCCAGCTGATCCATGACTGGCGCTCTTAGGTGCACCGATAATACAAACAATAAAAACGATAGGTTTCAGAGTAGCAGCCATGTTAGTCTGTATCCGCAAAAAGAACAGGAGTACTTGTGGCACCTTAGAGACTAACAAATTTATTAGAGCATAAGCTTTCGTGGGCTACAGCCCACTTCTTCGGATGCATATAGAGTGAAACATATATTGAGGAGATATATATACACACATACAGAGAGCATGAACAGGTGGGAGTTGTTTTACCAACTCTGAGAGGCCAATTAAGTAAGAGAAAAAAAACTTTTGAAGTGATAATCAAGATAGCTCAGTACAAACAGTTTGATAAGAAGTGTGAGAATACTTACAAGGGGAGATAGATTCAATGTTTGTAATGGCTCAGCCATTCCCAGTCCTTATTCAATCCTGAGTTGATTGTATCTAGTTTGCATATCAATTCCAGCTCAGCAGTCTCTCGTTGGAGTCTGTTTTTGAAGTTTTTCTGTTGTAAGATAGTCACCCGTAGGTCTGTCATTGAATGGCCAGACAGGTTAAAGTGTTCTCCCACTGGTTTTTGAGTGTTATGATTCCTGATGTCAGATTTGTGTCCATTAATTCTTTTGCGTAGAGACTGTCCGGTTTGGCCAATGTACATGGCAGAGGAGCATTGCTGGCACATGATGGCATATATCACATTGGTAGATGTGCAGGTGAACGAGCCCCTGATGGTATGGCTGATGTCATTAGGCCCTATGATGATGTCACTTGAATAGATATGTGGACTGAGTTGGCATCGGGCTTTGTTACAAGGATAGGTTCCTGGGTCAGTGTTTTTGTTCAGTGATGTGTGGTTGCTGGTGAGTATTTGCTTCAGGTTGGGGGGTTGTCTGTAAGCGAGGACAGGTCTGTCTCCCAAGATCTGTGAGAGTAAAGGTTCATCTTTGAGGATAGGTTGTAGATCTCTGATGATGCGCTGGAGAGATTTTAGTTGAGGGCTGGAGGTGACAGCTAGTGGTGTTCTGTTATTTTCTTTGTTGGGCCTGTCTTGTAGGAGGTGACTTCTGGGTACTCATCTGGCTCTGTCAATCTGTTTTTTCACTTCAGCAGGTGGGTATTGTAGTTTTAAGAATGCTTGATAGAGATCTTGTAGGTGCTTGTCTCTGTCTGAGGGATTGGAGCAAATGCGGTTGTATCTTACAGCTTGGCTGTAGACAATGGATCGTGTGGTGTGTCCTGGATGGAAGCTGGAGGCATGTAGGTAAGTGTAGCGGTCAGTAGGTTTCCGGTATAGGGTGGTATTTATGTGACCATCGCTTATTAGCACAGTAGTGTCCAGGAAATGGACCGCTTGTGTGGATTGATCTAGGCTGAGATTGATGGTGGGATGGAAATTATTGAAATCATGGTGGAATTCCTCAGGGGCTTCTTTTCCATGGGTCCAGATGATGAAGATGTCATCAATGTAGCGCAAGTAGAGTAGGGGCATTAGGGGACAAGAGCTAAGGAAGCGTTGTTCTAAGTCAGCCATAAAAATTTTGGCATACTGTGGGGCCATGCGGGTACCCATAGCAGTGCCGCTGACTTGAAGGTATATATTGTCCCCAAATGTGAAATAGTTGTGGGTGAGGACAAAGTCACAAAGTTCAGCCACCAGGTTAGCTGTGACATTATCGGGGATACTGTTCCTGATAGCTTGTAGTCCATCTTTGTGTGGAATATTGGTGTAGAGGGCTTCTACATCCATAGTGGCCAGGATGGTGTTTTCTGGAAGATTGCCGATGGATTGTAGTTTCCTCAGGAAGTCAGTGGTGTCTCTAAGATAGCTGGAAGTGCTGGTAGCGTAGGGTCTGAGGAGAGAGTCCACATAACCAGACAAGCCTGATGTTAGGGTGCCAATGCCTGAGATGATGGGGCGTCCAGGATTTCCAGGTTTATGGATCTTGGGTAGCAAATAGAATACCCCTGGTCGGGCTTCTAGGCATGTGTCTGTACAGATTTGTTCCTGTGCTTTGTCAGGGAGTTTTTTTAGCAGATGGTGTTTCTTTAGGTAATCCTCAGTGGGATCAGAGGATAATGGCCTGTAGAATGTGGTGTTAGAGAGCTGTCTAGCAGCCTCTTGGTCATATTCCAATTTGTTCATGATGACGATGGCACCTCCTTTGTCATCCGTTTTTATTATTATGTCAGAGTTGTTTCTGAGGCTGTAGATGGTGTTGTGTTCAGCATGGCTGAGGTTATGGGGCAAGTGATGTTGCTTTTCCACAATTTCAGCCTTTGCACGTTGACGGAAGCAATCTATGTAGAAGTCCAATCTGTTGTTTCGACCGTCCGGAGGAGTCCACGCAGAATCCTTGTTTTTGTAGTGCTGGTAGGAAGGATTCTGTGGGTTAGTATGCTGTTCAGAGGTATGTTGGAAATACTCTTTGAGTCGGAGACATCAAAAGTAGGATTCTAGGTCACTGCAGAACTGTATCATGTTCGTGGGTCTGGGGGGACAAAAGGAGAGGCCCCGAGCTAGGACAGACTCTCTGCTGGGCTAAGAGTATAGCTGGAAAGATTAACAATATTGTTGGGTGGGTTAAGGGAACTACTGTTGTGGCTCCTTGTGGCATGTAGCAGTTTAGATAGTTTAGATAGTCCTTTTTCCTTTGTATACAACATGACTTGCCAGATAGCTGAGAGAGGGGCATCTAAGAAAGTGTTTGTGGCACATATGGCATTGTCTGGGTCCACTTCCCTTCCATGGCTGGAGTGCCCTGTACTTTTTAGCTTAGTAGCACTGGGTCAGTTTGTAGTTGTTGCACTGGCTTGGAGAGTTGCCAAAGAGGAGAGTAATTCTCAGGCAGTAGGAGGGTAATGGACTGTCAGTAATTTCGAATGGCCCAAGGCGCTTGTGTTCATTTAGTACTATTAAAGTCCCTATAACACTACAGTAGAACAAACACTACCAAGGAAAACAGTGTTAAGGGGAAGCAATGACCCTTGGATACTTGCATTTTAATTCTTGCATTTTAAAATTCCCTTCCATGCCTGGAACTCTCTTCCTGACCCCCAATCTACCATTCTGCTCCTCTTTTGTTCAGCAAGGCCGTTCTCAGAAAAACCCTCTTCCTCAAGGAGGCCTATAAACGCCAACCCTATTAACAACCTGCTAAAAACCAAACACCATCCCTCCAAAGCCCCAAAAGTCCAACCATAGATCATTCTTCTATGCAACCACATGGCTGGACAGTCTGCCCTTCTCTTAACCCTCTCAGTTACTCCATGTGCAGCCTCCTGTTTTTCTTCTCTTAACCAGAACTGAAAACCCTTTAGGGC
The DNA here is from genome assembly GCF_013100865.1 of Trachemys scripta elegans. Lineage (NCBI taxonomy): Eukaryota > Metazoa > Chordata > Testudines > Emydidae > Trachemys > Trachemys scripta. The sequence goes on along the minus strand of NC_048303.1, from coordinate 115,195,778 downwards.
AGAGACTATAGGTCTGACTACTACAGCGGTCGGCAACCTTTCGGAAGTGCTGTGCCGAGTCTTCATTTATTCACGCTCATTTAAGGTTTTGCGTGCCAGTAATACATTTTAACATTTTTAGAAGGTCTCTTTCTCTAAGTCTATAATATATAACTAAACTATTGTTGTATGTAAAGTAAATAAGGTTTTTAAAATGTTTAAGGAGCTTCGTTTAAAATTAAATTAAAATGCAGAGCCCCCCGGACCAGTGGCCAGGACCTGGGCAGTGTGAGTGCCACTGAAAATCAGCTTGTGTGCCGCCTTCGGCACATGTGCCATAGGTTGCCTACCCCTGGACTACTCTCTCACTTCCACTGGTGAAAATGAATTTAAGACTTATTGCAACAATCTGTAACTCATTAACCCCCGTTTTTGTCCTGTTACTACAGGGGTGTTAATGGGCCATTTCACCTTGAATGGCCCCTTAGAATATGTGCTAACTACTTATGCAAGTCTATCTGTTCCACTTAACTGTGACACTGTGGTTTCCCCTACTTGGAGCCCTGTGTAACTGAGCTCAAAAGCTAAGTTGTCACTCTCACCAACAGAAGTTGGTCCAGTGAAAGATAGTATCTCTTCTCCCCCCAACTTGTCTCTCTTACACATAAGTTGTTAGTTCTCTTGGCAGGATTCAGCTTAGATGGCAGGATAGGATGTTGTGCGTCTAAGGCTGGTATATTTCCTGTGTCTTCAGTGGATGTTGGACTAGCCAGCCTATATCTTGGTAGCATTATAGGGTCTGGTTCTGAAGGGCTTCTGTGTGCGGAATGCCCATTGAGGTTCCCTCTGCAGAGATTTTAGGATAGGACCCAGGGTGCACAGACCAGTTTAAATCCCAGCCCATTTGGGGCCCTTTTCTATGGCTTAACTGAATATACCTGGTTCTCATCGGAGGCTATTCGAATGCAAGGATCTTTTAGTGTTCCTATGAAAGAACAAAATGTGAGTATTAGTGTGTTGGAAATTTTAGGCTAAATAGCAATAAACAAAGATGTGTATGATATGCCTGTTCTTCTGGCATTTCCACCCACAACTTTTTGGCTCCGGTCACCAGTCTTGGTTTGGGGCAAATCCAGTGAAGGTGAGAGCAGAGCCTCAGAACTATTCTATCTTACACTGGTGGCTGTCTCTGACTCCAGGAGCTGTTACAACAGCTGGGGACAAGATGGCAGCAGTGGTCTGGGGCTAGGTAAGGACCAGTGTAGGAGCTGCTATCATTATTATTGATTACCTAAAGAAACTACACCATCTGCTAAAAAAACTCCCTGACAAAGCACAGGAACAAATCTGTACAGACACATGCCTAGAAGCCCGACCAGGGGTATTCTATTTGCTACCCAAGATCCATAAACCTGGAAATCCTGGACGCCCCATCATCTCAGGCATTGGCACCCTAACATCAGGCTTGTCTGGTTATGTGGACTCTCTCCTCAGACCCTACGCTACCAGCACTTCCAGCTATCTTAGAGACACCACTGACTTCCTGAGGAAACTACAATCCATCGGCAATCTTCCAGAAAACACCATCCTGGCCACTATGGATGTAGAAGCCCTCTACACCAATATTCCACACAAAGATGGACTACAAGCTATCAGGAACAGTATCCCCGATAATGTCACAGCTAACCTGGTGGCTGAACTTTGTGACTTTGTCCTCACCCACAACTATTTCACATTTGGGGACAATATATACCTTCAAGTCAGCGGCACTGCTATGGGTACCCGCATGGCCCCACAGTATGCCAAAATTTTTATGGCTGACTTAGAACAACGCTTCCTTAGCTCTTGTCCCCTAATGCCCCTACTCTACTTGCGCTACATTGATGACATCTTCATCATCTGGACCCATGGAAAAGAAGCCCCTGAGGAATTCCACCATGATTTCAATAATTTCCATCCCACCATCAATCTCAGCCTAGATCAATCCACACAAGCGGTCCATTTCCTGGACACTACTGTGCTAATAAGCGATGGTCACATAAATACCACCCTATACCGGAAACCTACTGACCGCTACACTTACCTACATGCCTCCAGCTTCCATCCAGGACACACCACACGATCCATTGTCTACAGCCAAGCTGTAAGATACAACCGCATTTGCTCCAATCCCTCAGACAGAGACAAGCACCTACAAGATCTCTATCAAGCATTCTTAAAACTACAATACCCACCTGCTGAAGTGAAAAAACAGATTGACAGAGCCAGATGAGTACCCAGAAGTCACCTCCTACAAGACAGGCCCAACAAAGAAAATAACAGAACACCACTAGCTGTCACCTCCAGCCCTCAACTAAAATCTCTCCAGCGCATCATCAGAGATCTACAACCTATCCTCAAAGATGAACCTTTACTCTCACAGATCTTGGGAGACAGACCTGTCCTCGCTTACAGACAACCCCCCAACCTGAAGCAAATACTCACCAGCAACCACACATCACTGAACAAAAACACTGACCCAGGAACCTATCCTTGTAACAAAGCCCGATGCCAACTCAGTCCACATATCTATTCAAGTGACATCATCATAGGGCCTAATGACATCAGCCATACCATCAGGGGCTCGTTCACCTGCACATCTACCAATGTGATATATGCCATCATGTGCCAGCAATGCTCCTCTGCCATGTACATTGGCCAAACCGGACAGTCTCTACGCAAAAGAATTAATGGACACAAATCTGACATCAGTAATCATAACATTCAAAAACCAGTAGGAGAACACTTTAACCAGTCTGGTCATTCAATGACAGACCTGCGGGTGGCAATTTTGCAGCAGAAAAGCTTCCAAAACAGACTCCAACGAGAAATTGCTGAGCTTGAATTGATATGCAAACTAGATACATTACATTAGGCATTACAAACATCGAATCTATCTCCCCATGTAAGTATTCTCACACTTCTTATCAAACTGTCTGTACTGGGCTATCTTGATTATCACTTCAAAAGTTTTTTTTCTCTTACTTAATTGGCCTCTCTGAGTTGGTAAGACAACTCCCACCTGTTCATGCTCTCTGTATGTGCAGGGCCGGCTTTAGCAGGTGCGGGGCCCAACGCCGGGATGCAAATTGTCTCATGCTCCCCCCCGCCCCAACTCCGCCCTGGCCCCGTCCCGACTCTGCCCCCTCCCTGCCCCATTGGATCCCTCCCCAAATCCCTGCCATGGTCCCGCCCTCAGCCCCGTCTCCTCACTGCCCCATTGGATCCCTCCCCAAATCCCCGCCCTGGCCCCGCATCTTCCCCAAGCACGCCGCATTCCTCCTCCTCACCCCTCCCTCCCAGGCTTGCACTGATCAGCTGTATGGCGGCGCAAGCGCTGGAGGGAGAGGGGAGAAGCAGGACGTGGCTTTTTTTTTTGCCCCTGCTCTACCGGCAGCCCCAGACGTTGCAGGGCCTTCTTTGGCGCGGGGCTCCATTCTGGGGAATCGGCCGAATCGGCTTAAAGCCGGCCCTGTGTATGTGTATATATATCTCCTCAATATATGTTCCATTCTATGCATCCGAAGAAGTGGGCTGTAGCCCACGAAAGCTTATGCTCAAATAAATTGTTAGTCTCTAAGGTGCCACTAGTACTCCTGTTCTTTTTGCGGATACAGACTAACACGGCTGCTACTCTGAAACCTGTTGTATAGAGGATTATTGTAACATATAGGGCAAGATGCTAAATTAACATAAATGGGTGTGACTCCGTTTAAATGAGTGTGGCTTTGCCCATTCACACCAGCTGAGAATCTGGCCCCTGTATATAATTAGAAGACAACAAGAAATAATGTGGACCACTTACAAATTCCTACAGAAATGTGCAGTGTGTGGGGGCGGTGGGATGAGAGAGCTGAACAGGGATTTTTCATGTTATATTTAAACACACACCAGTCACCTCATGTTGCTTCCCCCCACCCCCAGCTGCCATGCTGTTGTGTAATGCTTTAACAGGAACCTAAGCACCACATAGTTTCATTCATTTCTGCAAGATCAAACAACCACCCTCAAGAACTGCTGGCAAGATAGGGAGAGAGAATACCTGCACTGAGTGGGAAATGCCCTTGGAAGACATCAGAATGTCACGACAGAAACCTGACTCAGTACTACTAAACCTTTGCAATGATATAGCACTTTTCATCCATAGCTCTCAAAGCACTTCACAGAGCATTAGTACCCCCGATGTACAGAGGGGCTTCTGAAACACTGAGTGGTCAAGCAACTTGCCCAAGGTCACCCAGTGAGTTAGTGGTGGAGATTAGAATTAGAAGACAAGACAACAAGGAAAGGCTAAAATAAAGCATATTCTATACCATTAGCACCATCCCTGGCTCTTGGGCAAATAACAAAGATCATTAGCTAACATTACCAGTCCCTCTAATTGCATTAAACAAGCTACTCCCCCAAAGAGCATAAGGCGTCATTCTAGAAGTGTGGGCACGAAAGAGTCACAGGCTTGTCATGAGAATCCAAAAGCTTCCTCAGAACTGTCATTGTCCTAACCTCTGTCCGGGTTTCAGGGCTATTTCCTGTGTGTTAACTCAAAACATTGTAAAAATAATCTCTCCGCTAAATTTAATTCACCAATATAGGGTAAAATCCTGGCCCTGCTGAAGTCAATGGGCGCTTTGCCATTGACTTCCTTGGAGACAGGGTTTCACCCACAATATTTACTGCTTCAGTGATACTGTGATTTAGTAAACAAATGAGATCAGCCCTTCCGTGATTAAACTTTCCCAGTAGTTTTATTTCAATCCCAAACCAGAGTCCCTCCATATAGCATTGAGGGTGTGGCAACCTAAACTCAAATAGAATAATAATCCAAGCTATCCACTTTCAGAGGGTTTGAATGATAGCTGGAGAGTCATGTGAAACTTGAGATATAGCATCCTGGATCAACCCATTGACCCATCTAGGCTGGAGCTCTGTTTCCAGCAGGGACCAATACTTAATGCTTACAGAGGAAGGTGAGGAAAAAGCCTGTAATACATTAGATTAGCAATGCAGTGCTGGACAATGGAGGGGGAAAGGTGGAGGGGAAGAGAGAAATTCTTTCCTGACCCCTATGTGTAAAGCCAAGCTGCACATTCTCACTGCACATTCCCCTACACAGAGAATGGCCTGTTAGAGTGTAGCAAAGGCAAGGTTAGGAATAGGGGAAGGCCTGAACCTACCTATGAACGTCTCCTGAACATTATGTAAGCGAGAGAATGGTCTCGCTATTGTGGGGAGCTTTTCTGGGTTATACACTACCCCAATGAAACAGACTAGCGAAAGGATCTGAGTCCTTGCTCTCCCTTCCTTTACCCAGCAGCCTGCCTGACGTCAAGGGTTCCCCTTTCACTCTCCTTTGTGGCAGAGTCCTCGTAACCCCAACAAGGCTGGGCCCAGGATTCCTGGGGGGCTTGAACCCCAACCTTGTCGTGGCCACTTAGGGCAGACACTAGGGTGTCCCCACTCTGGGGTCCTCTCTCTGCACTAGATGCTTCCCTGACCCACTGATCATTACATACAGTTCAAAGCAAATACAATTTATTAAACAGCAATCAATTTAAAAAAATAAGGAAAAAATGGGAAAGGTTAAAGGAAAACACGTCACCCGCTCTGTAGCACAGGGACATCACAACCAGTATCTCTGTACTGTAAGGGCAGTTCACAGTCTGTTCCTCACAAGTTCCAGGCCCCTTCTCACGCCCTGGCTGTGCTGCAGGGATGCTGCGGGTCGGATACTTGCTCTGGCGGCAGCCACATGCCCTCAAGCTCTAGGTGGCAGGACCCTTCTTCCCCGCATTGCCCCTGCCCCATCGGGGTTATGATCCCTGTCCAACTCTGGCCTGCAAGGCCTCTTGGCTGGGGGCGTCTCCCTGCGCTGGGCCTGCTGCCCAGGGTCCCCCTCACGCTCTCCAGGTGCTCACCACATCTGGCTCCAGCCCAGGGGTGAAAGTAAGTCCAGTGACTTACCGGTACACTGGGGCCAGCTCTGGCCCCCGGAAGGGGCGGGATCTAGGGCGGAAGGGGCAGGGCTGGGGGGGTCAGAGCCAGCCCCAGCCCACCCCGTAAGGTAAGTGCCTCCTCCTCCCCCACCGGGGTAGCAGCAGCAGCCCGGGGCTCCAGAGGCTATTTAAAGGACTAGGGCGGCAGAGGCAGCTGGAGCCCCGACCCTTTAAATAGCCCCTGGAGCCCCCCGCTATCCCAGGGCTCCGGGAGCTATTTAAAGGG
>NC_048303.1:115129842-115184576 GCF_013100865.1 Trachemys scripta elegans | reverse complement strand
GCAGAGGCAGCTGGAGCCCCGACCCTTTAAATAGCCCCTGGAGCCCCCCGCTATCCCAGGGCTCCGGCAGCGATTCTCTGGTCCCGGTTTCCCCTGCCTGGGGCTCCAGCCCCCGCTAGGAAGCCCCCGGAGCCCTGGAGTAGTGGCGGTGGAGCTCCGGCGGCTATTTAAAGGGCCGGGGCGGTAGAAGCAGCGGTAGAGGCAGCGGGAGCCCCGGACTTTTTAAATAGCTCCCAGAGCCCTGCAGCCCTACCCCAGGGCTCCAGCAGTGGGGCTCTGGTGGCAATTTAAAGGGCCTGGGGCTCCAGCCCCTGCTGGGAGCCCCAGGCCCTTTACATTGCCCCCTGGGGAAGCCGGGTCACCCCGATACGGCACACTGGCTCTTACCGGTACGCCGAACCGGGGCGTACTGGCTTACTTTCACCTCTGCTCCAGCCCCAGCCCCAGCCCCAGCTCCAGCTCCAGCACTCTGCCTCAGCATGGCCGCTGCTGCTGCTGCTCTGCCTCCAGCTCCCTGGGCTGCTTCTCTGGCCTCCCGGCTCTGGTTGCTGCAGCTCTGCCCCCAGGACAGGTCTGCTCCATGGGCTGCTTCTGTGGCTCTGCTCCCAGCTCTGACCTGCTTCCTGGCTGCTTGTCTGGCCCCTCTGGCTCTGGCCCCGCTCTGCTCCCCAGCTCAGCTTGGGCCCCTGCTTTCTCCTTAGTTCAGCCCCACTCTGTCTGGCCCAGGCAATTCCAGTTCACAGGGAGGAAGGGACCCCCTGCCCTCCTGACTCCCTGCCTGCCCTGTCAATCAGGATGACCTGGAGCATTGGCCTCTCCCCACTGTTTCTGGGGACTGTCAGTCTCAGGGTCCTGATTTCCCATCTACCCGTCCCCTTTCTTTTGGTACTGCAAGCTAGCCAACCAAAACACCCTCACTGAGTTTTAGTAAGGGGACAACAGCCCCCTTACATTTAGCAAAGTTCTGATCCTGATCCAAAATTGGCAGGCCTATGGCTAGATAGTAACTTAGAATAGCTGCGGTCAGGACATGACTGCAGTAGATCAACACTGATCGTTGTCACCATTGATAATCCAGGTCCTGGAATGTTTGGTTACAGAGTCCTGACTGATAGGTATTAACCAAAGCAAGTACCTCCATCAGGGTGGTACCTTACTGGGCAGGACTCTTGGGGAAGGACTGGATATGCCACTGCAAGTGGAAATCACTGTTCCCTGCCGGGAGCACTGAAAGTTCAGCCCCAAGGGTGTTACCTAATACTTTTTGTCACATACATTGCAAAAGCTGCATTGATCTTAGATTACAGACTCCAGGACAGGCTGCCAAGATTGTGTCATTTGGGAAGCAGTTCAGTGTGTGATCAGGCCCATGAAAACTAAAAGGAATTTACAACCAGATGTTCCCAGGTTGAGGCACTGAGATCATGATTTCGCAGCTACAGTATGTCTCCTTATTGGTTCAAGCACTGGGCAGACTGAAGTTTTTACTGATAGCTAAAGCTCTAATTTGGGGAAGGCGATCCCACAGAAGGTCAGGTTCTGCACTGACCACAAAGTCCAGCCATCTTGCAGGACCCAAGCCCAGTCTCCTTCTCCTGCCTGTGTTCCATGGATGGAGTGCTGGATCATAGGATCCTTCTGGGCTGCAAGGTAAGTATGTAGCCCTCTTCTCCTTCTACAGGAACGAGTTTTCAGACCACAGGTTTCTTCTGAGCCAGTCATTTCCCTCATTTCCTTGTAATTCTGCCAGATCCAGCTGCAGCCTTCCTTACTGTTAGGCATGAGGTCTCCTAAGTGGTTCTACTCATTCCTGTATGAACAATCTCCCAAGTTAGTAACGGGCAATTCCACTCTCAGCTGTGGAGTCCTTCGAGATTCAAACTCGTTACCTATCTTTTTCAACGTGTGTAATCCCACCATTGGAATGCATGAGGCAGTACAAGCTCCAACATCGTCAGCGGGCTAGTGGAAGTCCCCTCAACCTCTCCTTCTCATCTGACCTCGGAGAAGCAATTTCCTGGCTGTCCACTGTGTGGCAGAAAGAGAAGCCTGGATAAAAGCGAGTTGGCTTAAAATCTGCTCAAACAAGTTGAAGGTGGTAATGATTAGGAGGCGGAAGCACCCTGAAGAACTGGCAACACTATAGAGGTTACCTGTCCATCCATCATGAAAACTGTCCACAAGCTCAGAGATTTACTAGATCTGTTCTCTCTGACTCCCACATAACAGCAGTAGCCAGAAATGCCTCTCTCTCCTTGGGGCTAGCCAAAAGACTGTTCCCCCCGCCCTTTTTCTTTCAGTGAAAATCTCACCTCCATCATCCATGCATTTGTGACATCAAAAATAGACTGTGGCAAAGTGTGGAATAAGTGCAGGGGTCAGCTGGAAATTTCAGCTAGTGCAGAACATCATTTCCCACCTCCTGAATGGGGCTGGCTGACAAGAACATATTACACCTGAACTCTGCACTACCTACCAGTAAACTATCTAAAGCCCACCTCAAGGATCACTTCTGTCTCTGATCACTGCACAACCTACACAGAACCACGTTCGCCCACATTCCAGAGGGATGGAATTCTCAGTGACAGGTCCTCATCTCTGGAACTCACTTCCACTAGCTATTTGCCTAAAGCCCAGCCTGCCCACATTCTGAAGGTGCTGCAAGACTAACCTGTTTATCCAGGCTTTTCCATAGATGCTAACTCAGTTTCCTCTAACTTCTGCTGTCAATGCCCTGCCCCTCTATTCCTTTAGTCTCCAGGCGATTGTAAAGTTCTATGAACATCTAGGGTGCTCTAGAGATAAAACAGTAATCAATGGGATGCTGGCCTTGTTATTTATTCATAAAAAGTCAATCAAATTCTACCATTAGATGAGCATCCATTGATTTCAGTGGGAATTGTATGAGCTGAACGCACATATCCAGGGACAAAAGTTGGCCCAGCAACTTTCTCCCTTAGCTTTACTTATGTTATTGGCTTTGTACAGTACATGGCCCGCAAATACCTTCAGAAGCATTTAAAATCAACTCACAGTTCAAAATGTCACTCGAGCCTTTTAGAGTGGATTTGAGTGGTTGGATTAAAACAACACGTTTGATTCCACTGGGCAACTCCCAACTTAGTTATACCTCAATGGATGCACTACTCACAGTTCCCTGCTCGTCTGAAATGTTTCACAGTTGTAGTGTGTGAGAACTAAGCTGAGAAGTTGGTGCACTCTCTGAACTGACAAGCTGACACCCATGGCATGAACAGATATGAAGATGAATGCTCGGATATGTTGTTCTGTTCTGTTTTCTGTGCACTACTTCTAAACTAAATACAGTATTTAAATATACGTTTTAAATATTTCTCTTTGGGACAAATTGGCTTGTGCATTCTTTGTTTATGCAAAACAAGTACGTGACACTCATGACATAGCCGAATGCATCTGTGCCCATGTGCGCACACAGAAATGTGGTCGCAATTGGGAAGGCCGTCCACAGAGCCAAATGTGGGCCTTCCTTTTATGTTCCAGACTGCTTGGTGAGAGAAAAGAGCTTCACATTAACAACAAGCAAAGAGTCTAATCTTTTTACTAGACCAGAATGATACATACGATTTTTAAGTTTAATAGCTTTGCTTAGGGTCACATTTACTGCCCCGGTCGTCACAAAGAAATATTTAAGGTCCCCTCAGGAGGATTTTCTTTTGTTGTTCCATTGAAGAGATGGATAATAAATCACAACCAACTGCTCATGAAAGAAGCACAGGCCAGATCATTGGATTCATAGCACTGGCTAGTGCTCAAGTACTATGCTAGCTTCTCCATACAGTACTGTCAAGGTTCCTGAGCTGCAAAATGCCTGCTATTCTAGTCCTAGACCTCTCTTGAGAAGGGACTATCACTTGGGTTCAAATGTGCAGTGACTTTATATTGTACACAAATATCTGTTATGGATGAGTGATCACCAAAACTCCAATTAATTTATAAGCTCAACTCAGTTTTGAACCCAGGCCTCTTGAGAAGAAAAGCCTTCCTCCTGTCTGTTACTGATGGTTTCATTAATTCTCAGCTTTTAGCACCTCTCTGTATGCAGGCAAAGGAAGTAAATGAAGATGTCACAAGTCAAACAACACCAAAGACATAGAAAGCAAACACTGCCATCAACAGGTAGCTTATCATTTCACTGGGAGCAAGTGTCAGTGACTACAGGAGTCCAACTTGGTGTAATTTACATATCAGCCCAAAAGGTGACTTGAATTAGCTAACCTCTTATCACACACACACAGCTGTTTTTTTTCTACTATATTGCTCTCTTCTGGTCCTTTGGTATGTATGTAGCATCAACTTACTAATGAGCTCCTTCAATTCATTTACACTCCCTTAGTGATGTGTAACCTAATCACCTTATACATCTCCTCTGCATCTGGCTCCCCATTTCAAAGTATCATACTTTGTTTAAACATGAACATTTCACATTTGCAGAACTAAACTTGAACTGTTTTACTGTAGCCCTGCAGCCTGAGTAGATTCCTAGGAGACAGCGTATCTCAGGTGATGGAGTGTTTAGCTAGAGGGAGGAAATCTATCAGAAGACAGTGAAATAGAGAGGTTTCAGAGTAGCAGCCATGTTAGTCTGTATCCGCAAAAATGGGCTGTAGTCCACGAAAGCTTATGCTCTAATAAATTTGTTAGTCTCTAAGGTGCCACAAGTACTCCTGTTCTTCTTTTAGTGAAATAGAGACTAACCCATGGCACATAGGGGGTTGAGTTTGTAACTATGTGCAGGTACAGTATTGTGCAATAGTAGGTTTTAAGATTGGTACTCAAAGCCCTTACACAACAATTCTTTGAACCTTTTGAAGAGGTATCACCACAGCTACTGATGTTTAAGATGATGTTTTTGTGTGCTGTTTCTTTAGTTAGGAGAGTCACTGAACTGAGGTCTTTGCCAAGACCCTTCTTATATAGTTATGTTTCTTTTACCTCCCACCTGATTATATTCCTAAAGTACATTTGGAGTTTCACATTTACCAGCCTGATGTGCCACTTACTTTTTAACTGAATCCATTTTCACAACTACAGAAAGACCAGGTCCAACCTAGCCTGTAGTGCAAATATCATCGGAGTTCTGTCTTATAGTTTAGCTACGTTTTCATAGCCACCATAGTAGTGTACCTTGTAATGCTGTATTAACATGCCCCAGATGGCCTTAGATCAATTATAAAATGAAATATACTAAAACTCCAATTGTACAAATATTAGTGGAAGAAAAATAATTTCCCCTTTATTCCCCTGCAAAAATTTCATTCTGTGATAGTAATATCAGGGCCATTCCTGCAGTCCTTGCTTATATGAGTAGTCCCATTAAAGTAAACAGGGCTCCTTACCTGAGAACATGATGCAGGATTGGAACCATTTTCTATTGACACCATGGTTTTTAATTTTGAGTGCACAATGAAGATGGGATTTTCAAAAGTGCTCCCTTCATGACAGAGAGATCCCTGAACTGTGGGGCACACCTCCCATAGGGGGGCATGGAGGAGTCTTTGGGGGCGCATGGTGGGGCTTGGGACAGCCCCCACGGGGTGGGGAGGGAGCATCACCTAGCCCCTCCCCACCCCTAGCCGAGTCCCCAGCCTCCTGGCTCCACACCTGGCTCCGCCCCTAGCCTCAGGTACTGGCTATGGCTCTGTTTTCAGCCTGGGGCTGAGGCTGGGGGCGAGGCCAGGAGCAGAGCTGCACCTGGCCCCAGGCCCAGCTGTCTGCCCCCACAGCAGCCCAGCTGCAGCCCTGCTCCCAGCCTTACCTCAGGCCCCAGCCTTGGCTCCCTTACCCCCATCTGCATTCCTCCCCTCACCTCCCCCGGAGCCATGGCCCCGCTCCTAGCTCTGGGAGGAGGGCAGGGGGCACAGACAGACAGGGCACAAACCTCAAAAGTTTGGGGACCACTGCTTTATGAGAACAGAGGCCAATGCTGAGTGCTTTTGAAAATCCCACCCTTAATATTTAGTTGATTAGCCAGTTAATGTTTATATTTTTAAGGGCATAGGAAAGGCACTTGTGACCAAAATATTATTCAAAACCAAAGCATAAATAAGATGATCACACTGACACTTCACAACCAACCAATAATGTTCACAGAGATGCACCATTGGTACTTGATGTAACTATCACATGCCTTGGAGGCATGATGGTATAAGGCTAGCAGCTTAGTAACTGTCAGCACCCAAGAGGTGTTCAGATGAGTGTAATAAAGTTCATGGAGCTTCTATGGTAGCACAGTAACACCCTTAGCCTTAAGTTTGCATTATTTGCCCTCTGTATTTTCCAAAGAAGAACTCAAACTCCATAAAAATGCTCATATTTTATCCCAGTGATCAGGGAAACTGACTTTGCTGGTGATTAGCTAAGGATGGTCCACAATTACAATACCAATTGGTTTCCATAGCAAGTATTTGTTTTGTTCAACTCCTATCCAGTTTCAGGAACTAAAGCCTCTTATGTTCTGACAGCCAAGCTGCCTCGTCAGCTCAGTGGCAAGAACCCTTGCTTGAGTAGACTGAAGCTTGTGTCACTCCCACTACGGCCCAGTGAAATAGTTAACCTGTTGTCCTATGATATACCTGATTGTTTACATGTGTGACAATGACAGCCTCTAGTGGAGCACATGTGAATCAACAACAACATTTCACAAAACCCTTTCTACAAGGAGTACAGATGGGTTTGTTTTCTTTCAGAATGAGATTATTGCCTTATATTATACATGGTGTTTGCTAATAAAATAGACAGTAAAATTTCTTCATACACCCTAACTAATTATTAACAGTGGGATCCACAAAGGGACTTAGGTGTTGCAATGCTGAGAATCACAGTGCCAGGCCAAGATCTACAAATGGACTTAAGCACCTAAGTCTCTGTTTTGGCTCCACTGTACTCCCCAAAACTCCTGCCGAACCTGATAGGAAGAAAGGATTTGAACAAGGGTTCAAATTTGTTTGATATACCCAGAGGCTTGTTATAGCATAAGGGGGGAGGCAACAGCTCCTTCAGCCCCTGGGTTATGGTGGGCGCTGTGACAGGATCCCTGGGGTGCAGCCTGGGACTGTGGGACCACTGTGTTCCCTTAACTCTCCAGCCTGGGGTGTCTCTCACAATGCTTTGCTAGTGACAAGCAGCAAACCCCTCCAGGTGCTGTGATCACTCAGCACAACAGCACATGGAGCCCCACATCCAGCTAGATTGCATGAATGCTCCCAGAGCCACTCATGAATCACACAGAGAAAGACACAAGCCAAATCCCCCCAGCACTGTACCCCAGGAATAACCTGTCTTGCACTGCTCAAGACACGCAACGCAAGTTTATTAATTGGTTCACCACTGCATCAATGGAAAGTGGATATACACCAGCCTTTGTAAACCTGAGCAGCTTTACCAAACACTTCAGGCAAACTCACTGGTAAAGATAAACAGTAAAACAAGTTTATTGACTACAATAGATAGATTTAAAGTGATTATAAGTGATAGACAAAAAGTCAGAGTGGTTACCAAAAGAAAAGAAAATGTAAGCACACAGTCTAAACTCTCAATCCTATTAGGGTAACATCTAGATGAAGCAGTTTTTCTCACCCCACTGGATATTGCAGTTCAAACCAGGGCCAGTCTCCTCTGTTGGAGCCTTCAGTTTTCTGAATGCTCTTGTTGCTTGCAGCGTAGGTGGGGAGAGAGAAAAGGCCAAGCCTGGGGCCACTGTATTCTGTTTTATACCCTTAGTCCAGGTGCTTGGAGAACACAAGTCCAGGCATGCCTGGTGGGTATTGCTGAGTCACTAGTCAAGTTTAAGCAATTCCCCTGGTGTGGCCTTGTGCAAGTGAGTCGTCGCATTGTAGCTCCCTTGCCGGACAATGGCTGTTAATGGTTGTTCGATACCCGCCCAGGTGTTGGTTACTTTCCTTGCTGTTGTCTCTGGGGAGCTAATATCTGGCCAATTCCCCAACTTACAGCATGTTTTACTGACAACCATACAACACAACCTCATAACTGCATATGCACTAATGATATACATATTTAGATAGAACAGTGACTTTCACCAGCTCATACCTTTCCCCTGATACCTTACATGGCATGTTTATATGCAAGATCATAATTATATAGAAATGAGGAATATGGGGGTTACAGGGCGCTCTCCCAAGGTAGAGAATGTCGCAGGACTCTCTGCCCCCACCCACTCCAGGTGGGCTCCAGGGACAGGATTCAGCATAGCCCAAGGTTCACTATTGCCAAGGGCATTATACCGAGGGTGTACTGTATTGCCAAAGCTACAGTAATTAAAGTCAGAAGTACTAATGGGGGGGGGAAGTGTGCTGTAAACCTCAAAATGTATGCAGAATTGTGGACGGTGCAATGTAAGCTAATTAGGGCTGCCAAGCAATTAAAAAAATTAATCACAATTAATCATGCTGTTAAACATGAATAGAATACCATTTATTTAAATATTTTTGGATGTTTTCTACATTTTCAAATATATTGATTTCAGTTACAACACAGAATACAAAGTGTACAATGCTCATTTTATATTTATATTTTATTACAGATATTTGCACTGTAAAAAACAAAAGAAATAGTATTTTTCAATTCACCTAATACAAGTACTGTAGTGCAGTTTCTTTATCATGAAAGTTGAACTTACAAGTGTACAATTAGGTACAAAAAAACCCTGCATTTAAAAATAAAACAATGTAAAACTTTAGAGCCTATAAGTCCGATCAGTCCTACTTCTTGTTCAGCCAATCGCTCAAACCAACAAGTTTGTTTACATTTGCAGGAGATAATGCTGCCTGCCTCTTGTTTACAATGTCACCTGAAAGTGAGAACAAGTGTTCTCATGGGACTACTGTAGCTGGTGTCGCAAGACATTTACATGCCAGATGCGCTAAAGATTCATATGTCTCTTGATGCTTCAACCATCATTCCAGATGACATGCGTCCATGCTGATGATGGGTTCTGCTTGATAATGATCCAAAGCACTGCATACTGATGCATGTTCATTTTCATCATCTGAGTCAGATGCCACCAGCAGAAAGTTGATTTTCTTTTTTGGTGGTTCGGGTTCTGTAGTTTTCGCATCAGAGTGTTGCTCTTTTAATACTCCTGAAAGCATGCTCCACACCTCATGCCTCTCAGATTTTGGAAGGCACTTCAGATTCTTAAATCTTGGGTCGAGCGCTGTTGCTATCTTTAGAAATTTCACATTGGTATCTTCTTTGCATTTTGTCAGGTTTGCAGTGAAAGTGTTCTTAAAACAAACAACATGTACTGGGTCATCATCCGAGACTGCTATAACATGAAATATATAGCAGAATGCGGGTAAAACAGAGCAGGAGAAATACAATTCCCCCCTAAGGAGTTCAGTCTCAAATTTAATTAACACATTTTTTTAAACGAGCGTCATCAGCATGGAAGCATGTCCTCTCGAACGATGGCCGAAGCATGAAGAGATATATGAATCTTTAGTGCCTCTGACATGTAAATATCTTGCGACGCCGGCTACAACAGTGCCATGCAAACACCTGTTTTCATTTTCAGGTGATATTGTAATTAAGAAGAGTGCAGCATGATCTCCTGTAAATGTAAACAAACTTGTTTCTTAGTGATTGGCTGAACAAGAAGTAGGACTGAGTAGACTTGTAGGCTCTAAAGTTTTACATTGTTTTGTTTTTGAGTGCAGTTATGTAAAAAAAAAACTACATTTGAAAATTGCACTTTCATGATGAAGAGATTGCACTACGGTACTTGTATGAGGTGAATTGAAAAATACCATTTCTTTTGTTTATCATTTTTACAGTGCAAATATTTGTAATCTAAGATAATATAAAGTGATCACTGTACACTTTGTATTCTGTGTTGTAACTGAAATCGATATATTTGAAAATGTAGAAAAACATCCAAAAATATTTAATACATTTCAATTGGTATTCTATTGTTTAACCCTGCGATTAATCCCGATTAATTTTTTTAATCACAATTAATTTTTTTGAGTTAATCGCGTGAGTTAACTGCGATTAATCGACAGCCCTAAAGCTAATTAAAATCAAAATTGTGGTGGAAGCCTAATAATGTAGGATCCACAATTTCCGCAGTATTTCAAGTGAAGTAACCTTATTTATAACCTTCCATTTGTTGACCTTCCTTTATAATTTCTAATCTTACCAATTGAACTTTAAGGCATTTTGTTTAAAGCAAACAGGTAGTTAGTTTTATTGCTTTCCCTCATGAAGTCAGGTTCAGCAACATAATGATTTATTTGTCAAATGTTTGCATTTGGCACTGACTCTCACTTGAGCTACCTCATCCTCATTAATTATTATCAGAAATCTTTGCTTTCCTTTGCAATCTTCAGTCTTCTTGTTTCAAGGCTGAATGTTTATTCATCTTTTTCCTTGATAAAGCAATAGCTGTGTGCCAATGTCTTAGTGCTCCATGGCAATAACTTATACAATCTTCACCTTAACGCAGAGGTATTATTATTACTCAGGAAACTTGGCAATTCTGCTTGAAGATGCTCCAATGCCACAGGATCGTTTAATAAATAATCTCCTAACACATAACTCATTCAGCACTGATACAATCTAATCCAAAGTGTTCCTTAGGCACAGATGAAAAGCAAACAGAGAAATACTAGAGGTATGGGCAGTATTGCAAAACAAAAGGTTAAATTAAACAGATGACAATTTAAAATCAGATAACATGATCGTTTGTGTGGGAAATATAATCCTATGCTGGATAACCTGGATTTCTTTATTTTGTGGCATCAGTTCAAAGAGTGCATTATGTCTAGCTGTTCAAGAAACACCAGTCATGAGACCGCTGAAAGCTGCCACTGAGCAGAATTAAAACACCAAAAAGAATGGGCTGCATCTTTTCAGATTCATTCAAAAAGCTGAGAGTTATTTCAAAAGAACAGCTGTAGAAGCCAAAATCTTCTACAGATTTACTCAGACAAATAAAGCATGGGCAGCAACAGTGCACAGTTCCTTACACTAACTCCACCACCTCCACTAATGTCGATTGTCTATGACATCATGGGAGCACCACCTGGGAATGAGAGAGTAGTTCAGTGCCCAGAATCACTGAGGTCTAGTCCCCTTTACTGAAATTGTACAAGATTAATTTTGTAAGGTGGACACTTATCCTCTAGAAAACTGAGATGACCAACACATTTCAAATGGATCAGTGTGATGGGGCGGCTGCCCCTCACTGGTATCTAAGGGGTTAAAGCAAGCAAGATTCCTCAGGCATTTTTTCTTCATAGCAGATTTACCTTATTCACAATCTTCCCTAATCCAAAGTATCTGAATGAAGAAAGACTTCATTACCAGGACATTCAAAGGTCCCTGAAAATTTACATAGAGCGGCTCGCAGAGGTCAATGGATCACAGAGACTATTTATTTTGAACCAAGGGCCAAATTAGAAAACAATCAGACTCCAAATCTATTGCCTCAAAGTGGACTAAGGTACTAAGCAGGAAATCTTACTTTATTATAGGGAAGATGTTATCAGAAACATTTAAAGCACATTTAGTACGATTGTTATGGACAGAAAGTGAGGAATCTGTTTTTAATAGAGATTTGTAAGGCAGACAGACACCTGGGCACCAGTTTACACCTTTGCCAAGCATTATAGGATAGATGTGCAGGCTTCCATAGAGGCAGTCTTTGACAGGAGAGTGTGGTAGGTGACTGTCAAATCCTCATCCCTCCTGTAGCTTTATGTGAGCTGCTTTGGGAAGTTTCAAGTATCCAGCATAGTACAGAAGACTAAAGAGGATATTTTTCCTCTCTGTTAATTTTCTTCCTTTAAGGTATTATATACTAGCTCAGAGAATCTCCCGTGAAAAACAATGTCTTTTTTATGGTTCAAGGCAAGGGTAGTCAATAGGCAGATCTCAGGCCAAATCCAGGCCACCAGATGCTTTTGAACAAACCCTGAAATCTTTTTATTTACTTATCTTTTTTTTTTCTGAAGTCTGGAGCTTGACTATACCTTGACCAAGAAATTTGGACCTTGACAAAAAAATAATTGAGTACCCCGGTTCAAAGTTTAATGCAAAGTTTCTTTGGAAAATTCAAGTTCAAGTTATCACTGTATTAAAGTTATTTACTGATTATCAAAGGATGGAGTCAATTTGATTTCCTGAGAACTGCTTTGAAATAGTCAATTGCAGAAAGATGGTTAGACCTTTCTATAGAGAAGCGTGATGTTATCAAAAGATTTAGTAATCCGTCTCCATCTGCTGTATGAGAGGATACATCACCCAAATAACTTAGACTAGTATAGAGGAGCTCAAAGAAATAAAATAAACAGGTAGGCAAAATTTCTGCTTTCCTTCATGTACAGTCAGTGTTTGCCTTGCTGAGATCCACAGCAATGACGTGTTTATATTTATATCTATATTTCATTGTGGGAGACTAATGTTCTGAGATGCCAGGACCCTTTATATGACTTCATGTATGCAGTATAGCTCCTAAGGTTTCTATACAAACTATATAACTTTTTTTCCTTTGTATAGGTAAAAATAGTGAGAAAGAGATACCGTTGTTCAAACATGCTGCTCTGGTGTATCTGTTGGTAACAGTTCGAGACCTCCTATTAATGTGTATCTTGGACACACCATTAGGTTAGTTTTAACAATAAAAATGTTTTCTCTCTTTATTGTTATTGCAACATGGTATGCAATATCCAAAAGGCCACTGGATGACAATTAATATATCATGAAATTCTACAATCCCTTTTTCATATTTTGTAATTTTTGATTGTGTGGTGTACCTAAACACTTATCATGCCTTAACTTACAGCTTCCTGAGATTTGCCCCGTCTGCCTGCCTATTTCTACATACTCATTTAGGGTTACCAACCCTCCCGGATTGGCTGGGAGTCTACCGGAATCGGCCTCAATCTCCTGGTGACTATTAAAAGCAATCGGGAAGATTTTAATAGGCCAAAAGTCCGGTTGGCGAAGCAGCGGGGCTAAGGCAGGCTCCCTACCTGCCCTGGCTCTGCGTGGCTTCTGGAAGCAGCTGGCATGTCCGGTTCCTAGGCACGGGGGCGGCCAAGGAGTCTCTGCACGCTGCCCCTGCACCCTGCCCCGAGTGCTGACTCCACCACTGCAGGGGCGGTGCCTGCAGGCAGTGGCAGCATGCGGAGCCACCTATCTGCCCCTGAACTGGACATGCCAGCCACTTCCAGGAGCTTCCCGAGGTAAGTGCCACCTGGCCGGAGCCAGCACCCCTCACTGCCTCCCGCCCCTCAGCCCTGAGCCCTCTCTCACACCCAAACTTTCCCCCAGAGCTCGCACCCCTCATCCCCTCCCACACCCCAACCCCCTGTCCCAGCCCTGAGCCCCCTCCTGCGCTCCGAACCCCTTGGCCCCAGCCCAGAGCCCTTCCCACACTCTGAACCCCTCATTTCTGGCCCCATCCCGGAGCCCGCATCCCCAGCCGGAGCCCTCACCCACTGCCCCAGCCTGGTGAAAGTGAGTGAGGGTGGGGGAGAGCGAGCAAAAGAGGGAGGGGGGATGGAGTGAGCAGGGGCGTGACCTCAGAGAAGGGACAGGGCAAGGGTGTTTAGGTTTGTGTGATTAGAAAGTTGGCAACCCTTTACTCATTAAATGCCAATTCAACGCAAATCGTATTTCTTTACCATTAATACCCGACACATAGTTCATATCACCATTTATGGCACTGCACAGTTTGGGCAAGAACTTCCATGGGAGTTGCACCCACTTACATCATGTCTGGATTTTGCTCAGTCTCCCCGAACATGGAATTTTGCATGTGAATCTTCGAGTTAGCTGGCAAATATATAAGAAGGACATATAGGCAGACAACTCCCTGCTGACTTTCTGAGACTTTGTGCATTGTTTATTATGCTGTGCATTTGGAATAATTTATATCTAAGAAATTAGTTTCCCATCTACTCCTTTGAGTTTCAGATACGAAGAGTGAGGCAGGTTCAAGCACAAATATGGAATATTATTTAACACATTTGGATCCTGTGTAAAGCTACATCAAAGACTAAAGGCTGAACTGTAGCCCTTAAACTCAGAGATTATTCCATTTTTTAATAATACACAGATAAGGATCAGGATATAACAGTTCATCTGCTCCTAATCTCACACCTGAAATCATAATCCCGTTTGTCACACATTCATTTCCATTCCGCTGCCGGCTGGGGGTTCCATTCACTCAGGCCGGCAGCGGGCTGAGTGGGGCTGGGGGCCAGGACCCCGGCTGGCAAGGGGCCAGCGGCTGAAACCCCAGACCGGCAGCAGGCTGAGCGGCTAAGTCCCCTGCCGGTCTAGGGTTCTGGCTGCCGGCTCCTGCTAGCTGGGGTCCCGGCCGCCGGCTTGCTCAGCCGCTGCCAGCCGGAGGTTCCATTCACTTAGGCCGGCAGCGGGCTGAGCGGGGCCGGTGGCCGGGACCCCGGCTGGCAGCAGCGTGCCAGTAAAAATTGGCTCGTGTGCTGCCTTTGCCGCAGGTTGCCGACCTCTGAGTTACACCTTTCTATACAATGAGATGACCCTGCTAACACCTAGAATACAAATAATCCAATCAGTCCACGTCCATATTGTAATGCTGACCAGGCTCCTCACTACAGTATGGAACAGATGGCACACTGGACTGTAAGAGTGCACAGGGTGAGACATCTATATGATAATGGTCTATTCTTGATTAGTGCATTGATGGGCTTTCTCACAGGATGGTGCAATATACTCAGTATGGGGAGAGAGGGAGGAAACAGGTCACTTTTTCCTGTGCCTTTAGCTCTCTTTGCAAATGAGCTTCTGGGTTTAAAAAAAGAACATGAGCATTTTCCCTCACTAGTGTGTAGATAATCCAGTCTGGGATTTCTATGTTGTTTCTTCTCAGGACAGTGTGCCAAGGCCAGATTCTTCTCTTACATCATAGTCAATCAGGAGTGAGCCTGTGGAAGTCAATGCAGATACAGTAGTGTCAAACTGGTGTTAGAGGACAATCAGGCCAAGTAAATAGTCATTGAAAGGTACCGTACTGATATGAGAGCTGCTTTGGGCCCCTGCGGCGTGCAGGGTGACTAACACATAGCCATCTCTGAGCACCCAAAGCTACATCAGCAGGGATGATTCATGACTCCTTTTGGCCAGGTGAGATCATTTTGGCGTTGGCTGGCCTCAGAAATTGGTTCTGCCGAAATCCTACCCTTGTTGGCAAAGAGTGTTTAGGAATAGCCATTGTTTATTTGCACAATCATCTCTATTTCTTTGCTAAGGAAAGAGGAAGCAACCTATTGCCTGTTCCATCTTTTCCTCATTGCTGGTGTTTGACACACATTGCAGCTCTGCAGAACAATTACCAAAAGAAAGCCCAGTGTTAAATAATAAGGGTGTGACAAAAATGTACAGAAGCTAGACAATGCAGACATAACTTCTTGACACAGGCTGCCAGCTTTGGCACACACCAAATCTCCACTAGCTGACGTATGACCAGGCTGATGTCTTAAATGGACACTTCACTGAATTCAGCTGACCATCAGAACTTACTCAGCATGTCTGGCAGTGTGAACGGTTTCAGAGTAGCAGCCATGTTAGTCTGTATCCGCAAAAAGAACAGGAGTACTTTTGGCACCTTAGAGACGAACAAATTTATTTGAGCATAAGCTTTTGTGGGCTACAGCTCACTTCATCAGATGAAGTGACTGACAATACTGTCTGATATACTTTCCAGAATGATAGCTTAAATAAAAATGGTGAAGAGTATGAGCAGAGGCAGCACAATCCAAGCAGTATCAGAAGATTTTAGAATACCAAAGGCCTCTGTTTTAAGATAAACGTCTTCAGCAGGCACAGAAGAAATAAGTATTTGTTAGATCTGTTAATTAATAGACCTAAGTTATTGTAGATCCAAACCCTACAGTCTTTATTTAGGATCAAATCCCATTCCCACTGAAGTTAGTAGCAAAACTCCCAGTGCTTCAGCCCTCACTCGGGCAAGATTCCCATTGTTCAAATGAGAGTTTTGCCAGAATAAGGATGTCAGGATTTAGCTGCTAGTTACCAGTTTTTTAGTGAAGCAAGGCTAACATGTTTCTAAGTTGCAGTATTAAGAATGAGAGTTCCTTCAAGGGATGAAAGTTTCAAGAGTAGGGAATTCACATTCCCAAACGGGTAAAAATATTTCCATATGCTGAGCTGAACAGCTCCAATAATTCCCTTTCCCCACTTTGTGCTGGTAGTCATTATCAGCTAACTATCCATATAGAATGATGGTATCCTGCATCTGACATTACTCATTCAAAGTTACTTGATTTTGTTGCAGAAAAGAGAACTACTGGTTTTGCTTCCTATGGAGAACTTGACCAAAGGTCAAGAAGACAAGTCTGATGCTTTAAGAGTCACATTTATCAGCAAAGCACATTTTTCTAGACACGTTATCTTCAGTTCCAACTGGTGGAGCCAAATCAGTGACAATCAATATTGACAGCAATGCTATTGCCAGACTACTGTGCTCTAGTGAAAAATGATCATGAGTGACGTCTTCCTCAATATTTTTTCCCTGTATCGTTCATCAGCAGGCATGGTATGCAAAGACACTAAAATTTGACAGTGGCCATTACAATTGTTAATTTCAGTCAAGCAAATGCTATCTATAAAAACAGTCTTGTTTTAAAAAAAAAAGTCTAGCTATTGAAATGGTCAAGTAAAACATAACACAACAGGGGTTTAATTCATAAATCCACACACGTGGGCTCTCAGTTAGGAAAGGAGGAGCAAATTAGCCTAATGTCTTATTAGTTTGACCATTTAAATGCCTATGCTTGAGTGCCTGTTTCATAATTAGTAATATTTATTGTTCTATTACATTCTCCATAGGCTCAACAGAAAATTATTTTAAATCCAGTCTTCTGCTGAAGATTCTCTACAGAACAGGAAAAAAAAGTAAAGTGACTCAACTGCATTCTCTAAATTGCCTCCAATTTCTCTGAAATTACAAGGCACCAGAAGGCCTTAGGCCTCCTTGCATTCAGTTACCCCAGTGTAAATCCAGAGTAACACCAATGACTGAGTACAGAATTTGACTCATACAGTGTAGAGTCACAAAGGCAAGTGCAACTCCACAGTAATGTATTGACTCAGTGAATGGCTCCCAGTTCCAACACAGGTCTGTGATGTATTCAGGTTCATTTAAAGTGAACTGAACATGCAACAGAATCCTCTTCATCAGGATGCCCAAGTGATGGCCTCTCACCCAAATAAAATGAATCTCCCAACTAAGAGCTCAGTCCTGAAAGTCCTACCGAACATGGAATAGTCTTAGTCATTCAGGTGTGTGCTCCAATAAGGGGAGTACTTATTGGACTGCTCACACAACTGTGCACTACCTTGGTGAGTAGCGACATGAGTAGTAAATAGGACTCAGACACGTGTAAGAGTATACCAGCAGAATTTAAGGGTTGGGCTTTCAGAAAAGATGCCATATTGGACCTAATTCTGAAACATTCTCAAATTACTTTGAGCCAGATTTTGCCTCTCCTCTGCCCTTCCTTCCCCCTTCCATCAAACTTGCAACTTCTTCAGCTCACTTACTTCACATCAAACCTGATAGCTCATTAAGGGCTCATCTGTGGTGGTTTTATTAGTCATAGACCTCCATAGACACCCTAGACATTACACAGAGATATTTCATCCCAGGAAGTTGCAAGTGTCCTTTTAGCTTAGGGTTTTTTCCTGCTTTTGTCCTTTTACATTAGGTGTTACTTAACTAGATTTTCTTTTGTGTAAATGTAAGATACTGTTAATCCAAGAACAAAATGGGTTTTGCACCATGATGTAATCAATCTGGCTGTGATGTAGATCATTAGATGTGTGCCATGTTGACCATCTGGATGCTTTATGTGCTCCTAATGTGTCTGCAAGAACCAGATTGTTATAGCTGGCAAACTCCAAAAGTCTCAATCTTCTCTCATTGGTTACCGCATTACAGAAAGAGCCACAATAATCTCACCAATCTGCCTGTGCGTCGGTATCCACTTTAGCATTCCAATCTCCTCATACAATCAGGATATCTTTCTTGTGTACAAAGAACGAGGAGTACTTGTGGCACCTTGGAGACTAACAAAGTGCCACAAATACTCCTCGTTCTTTTTGCTGATACAGACTAACTCGGCTACCACTCTGAAAGCTTTCTTGTGTACCTTATCGATGATGTCTCTAAGCTGATTGTAAAAATCTTCAATTTGCTCATTGTCATAGTCTGTTGTAGGGGCGTAGACTTGTACCACTGTGATATTAAACAATACTGCCTTTAGGCAGATTGAAATAAGTCTGCTGGACATTGGGCGGCATCCTAATACTGAATTCTTGATATCTTTATGCACAAGAAACCCTACGCTGTTGGTATGTTTGTCCTCTCCACTGTAATAGAGTACATGGCCTTCTTCCGTTAGTATTTCTCCAAAGTTCTTCCATCTGACCTCAGAGGTTCCAAGGAAGTGCCAGGTGTATTGTTCCATTTCGTATGTAAGTTCTTTCAACCTCCCTATTTGTCTCAATGTCCTTAATTCCATGTGGCTATGGATCCTCTTTGTTGGGGTTACACCAGTAGTATACTTGTCATGTCTGCCCTGGTGGGAAAAGGACGGAACGGTCATTATTCACCTGGGCTGTGATCAATCCGGTATGGACATCGTTGACTGGTTCATCATATGGTGTGTGTTGGGCAAATTTCTAACCTGGCAGAGCCCATCCCTCTCCAGGCAGCGCTTTTAGTTGCCTTTTACAACATGTAGGGGGAGCAGTGGGCCTATTCTGTCCCCGGATCCACAGGGGACAGATTTCGTTCTGGGATTAACAGAGCTAAAACAAGGAGCTTCCCCAGTGCTGATACTGTACATGATCAGGACCTTGTGACGCAAAATTTCTGGCTGCGGCTAAGGAAAATCGTCAGGCCAAAGTTCACCAGAACCAAGTTTGTCTTAGGCCTGGTCTACACTATGAGTTTAATTCAAATTTAGCAGCATTAAATGGAATTAACCCTGCACCCGTCCACACAACGAAGCCATTTATTTTGAAATAAAGGGCTCTTAAAATCGATTTCTGTACTCTTCCCCGATGAGCGGAGTAGCGCCGAAATCAATATTGTCATTTCAAATTAGGGTTAGTGTGGCCGCAATTCGATGGTATTGGCCTCCAGGAGCTATCCCACAGTGCACCATTGTGACCGCTCTGGACAGCAATCTGAACTCGGATGCACTGGCCGGGTAGATAGGAAAAGCCCCACAAACATTTGAATTTCATTTCCTGTTTGCCCAGCACAGGAGAGCACAGGTGACCACAGAGAGCTCATCGGCACAGGTAACCATGCTGGCCGATAATCGAAAAAGAGCACCAGCATGGACCATACGGGAGGTACTGGATCTGATCGCTATATGGGGAGCGGATTCAGTGCTAGCAGAACTTCGCTTGAAGAGACGAAATGCCAAAACTTTTGAAAAAATCTCCAAGGGCATGATGGAGAGAGGCCACAATAGGGACTCAGAGCAGTGCCGCATGAAAGTCAAGGAGCTCAGACAAGCCTATCACAAAACAAAGGAGGCAAACGGTCGCTATGGGTCAGAGCTGCAGACATGCCACTTCTACGCTGAGCTGCATGCAATTCTAGGGGGGGCCGCCACCACTACCCCACCTCTGACCGTGGATTCCGAGGCGGGGATAATCTCATCAGCCACACCTGAGAATTCTGCGGATGGGGAGGAGGAGGAGGAGGACGAGCTTGCTGAGAGCACCCAGCACTCCGTTCTCCCCAACAGCCAGGATCTTTTTCTCAGCCTGACTGAAGTACCCTCCCAACCCTCCCAAGCCAGTACCCAAGACCCATGGAAGGGACCTCAGGTGAGTTTACCTTTTAAAATATAAAACATGGTTTAAAAGCAAGCGTTTTTTAATTATTAATTTGCCCTGAGGACTTGGGATGCATTCATGGTCAGTACAGCTACTGGAAAAGTCTGTTAACGTGTCTGGGGATGGAGCGGAAATCCTCCAGGGACATCTCCATGAAGCTCTCCTGGAGGTACTCCAAAAGCCTTTGCAGAAGGTTTCTGGGCAGTGCAGCCTTATTCCGTCCTCCATGGTAGGACACTTGACCACACCATGCTAGTAGCAAGTAATCTGGTATCATTGCCTGACAAAGCCTGGCAGCGTATGGTCCCGGTGTTTGCTGGCATTCAAGCAACATCCGTTCTTTATCTCGCTGTGTAATCCTCAGGAGAGTGATATCGCTCATGGTAACCTGGTTGAAATACAAGAATTTAATTAAGGGGATAGAGGTGGCCATTCCTACTGGGCTGTTTGCCTGTGGCTGAAAAGAAATCCTTCCCTGCAGTTAGCCAAGCGCGGGGGCGGGGGGCAGGGAATTGGCGCTGAGCTTTTCGCGTTTGGCTAGCAGGGATCTTTCCTGATACCAGCCACGCGGTGGGTGGAGGGGTACAGTGATCATCCCAGATAATTCATGGCGGGGGGATAGTTTGTTTTCTGCTGCTGAACGTTAACAGGAAAACCACAGCACTCAACGGGCTTTGCTTGCTATGTGGGAAAGGAGGGCCAGAAGCCAAAAGACAGTGGCTTACCATGGCCGCATGCAAGCCGAATTCTGTTGCCTGGACCTGCGTCTGTGATCTCTAACACCAAAGCCACAGGCACTCAATATTAAGATGCAAAATGCGACCTTGTACTGAAATCACAGGTGCTACGTAATGTGAATAGTGTTGTTCACCGTGAAAGAGTATAAGCATTATTCTGTAAAATGTATCTTTTTAAAAACTTCTCTCCGTTTTTCCATCCCTCCAGCAGCTGCAAATTTTTCAAGCCTCCCTCCTCCATCCCGAAGGCTATCTCAGATCAGGCAGCGGAGAAAGAGGACGCGAGACGAGATGTTCTCGGAAATAATGGAATGCACCCGCAATGAAAGAGCTCATTTGAATGAGTGGAAGGACACGGTATCTAAGTACAGGAAAGATGCCAGTGAACGTGAGGTCATGAGGGACGCTCGAGATGAGAGGTGGCAGGCTGCAATGCTGGGGCTGCTGCGTGATCAAATGGTGGAGCTTCAGGAACGGCAGCAGGATAACAGACTGCTGCTGCAGCGGCTGTATAACCTCCCTCCCCCCTCACCATGTTCCATCGCCTCCTAACCCAGACATGTAAAAATGCGGGGGGGGGGAGGCTCCGTGCACCCTCCCAGTCCACCCCAGTGGACAGCCCAACCAAAAGGCTGTCATTATATTGAATTTTTTCAGTGTCCTTTTATTTCCCTCCTATCTTCCTCCCAAACCCCACCTGAGCTACCTTGTCGGTTCTCTCCCTATGTTTATAATCAATTAATAAAGAATACATGATTTTTAAACGGTAGTGACTTTATTTCCTTTAAAAGCAAGCTGTGATTTAAGGGGGGAGGGTGGTTTGCTTACAGGGAATGAGTCAATCAAAGGGACGGGTTTTCAACAAACAGATATTTCACACTGTAGCCTGGCCAGTCATGAAACTGGTTTTCAAAGCTTCTCTGATGCGCAGCGCTTCCTGGTGTGCTCTTCTAATCGCCCTGGTGTCTGGCTGCGCATAATCAGCAGCCAGGTGATTTGCCTCAGCCTCTCACCCCGCCATAAACGTCTCCCCCTTACTCTTACAGAGATTGTGGAGCACACAGCAAGCAGCAATAACAATGGGGAAATTGGTTTGGCTGAGGTCTGACCGAGTCAGTAACAAGCACCAGCGACCTTTTAAATGTCCAAATGCACATTCTACCACCATTCTGCACTTGCTCAGCCTGTAGTTGAACAGCTCCTGACTCATGTCCAGGCTGCCTGTGTATGGCTTCATGAGCCATGGCATTAAGGGGTAGGCTGGGTCCCCAAGGATAACTGTAGGCATTTCAACATCCCCAAGGGTTATTTTCTGGTCTGGGAAGTAAGTCCCTTGTTGCAGCCGTTTAAACAGAATAGTGTTCCTGAAGACGCGAGCGTCATGAACCATTCCTGGCCAGCCCACGTTGATATTGGTGAAAGGTCCCTTGTGATCCACCAGTGTTTGCAGCACCATTGAAAAGTACCCCTTGCGGTTTATGTACTGGGTACCCTGGTGCTCCGGTGCCAAGATAGGGATATGGGTTCCATCTATCGCCCCACCACAGTTAGGGAATCCCATTGCAGCAAAGCCATCTACTATGACCTGCACATTTCCCAGAGTCACTACCTTTCGTAGCAGCAGCTCAGCAATTGCTTTGGCTACTTGCATCACAGCAGCCCCCACAGTAGATTTGCCCACTCCAAATTGATTCCCGACTGACCGGTAGCTGTCTGGCCTTGCAAGCTTCCACAGGGCTATCGCCACTCGCTTCTCAACTGTGAGGGCTGCTCTCATCTTGGTATTCTGGAGCTTCGGGGCAGGGGAAAGCAAGTCACAAAGTTCCATGCAAGTGCCCTTATGCATGCGAAAGTTTCGCAGCCACTGGGAATCGTCCCACACCTGCAACACTATGCGGTCCCACCAGTCTGTGCTTGTTTCCTGGGCCCAGAATTGGCGTTCCACGGCTATAACCTGCCCCATTAACAGCATGATCTCCAAAGCGCCGGGGCCCGCGGTTTGATGGAATTCCGTGTCCATGTCCTCATCATTCTCGCCGCCGCGCTGCCGTAGCCTACTCCTCGCCGCCTGGTTTTGCAGGTTCTGGTTCAGCATAAACTGCACGATAATGCACGAGGTGTTTACAATGTTCATGACTGCTGTCTTGAGCTGAGCAGGCTCCATGCTTGCCATGGTATGGCGTCTGCACTGTTCACCCAGTAAAAAGGCGCGAAATGGTTGTCTGCCATTGCTTTCCTGGAGAGAGGGGGAGGATGTACCCAGAACCAGCCGCGACAATGTTTTTGGCTCCATCAGGCATTGGGATCTCAACCCAGAATTCCAATGGGCGGAGGAGACTGTGGGAACTATGGGATAGCTATGAGATAGCTACCCACAGTGCAACGCTCTGGAAATCGACGCTAGCCCTGGTACATGGACACACACCGCCGAATTAATGTGCTTAGTGTGGCCGCATACATTCGACTTTATACAATCTATTTCCAAAATTCGAATTCTGTAAATTCGGATTAATCCCGTAGAGTAGACATACCCTTAGAAAGACTCAGAGACCGAAACATTGCAGAGTCATTCCAAGCAATGATTGGTGGAAAATCTGCCCCGCTGCTTGCTCTAGAGGAAGATGTAGAAACAATGACTAACGATTTCAACGCTGTAATGAATGAAGCAGCAATGCACATCCTTAAGAAACATCATAAGAAGACAAAACCATGGGTCACAAATGAAATATTACAAATGTGTGACGTTAGAAAAGAACTTGAGAGAGACAAGTTCTGAGGGAGCTGATAAATACAGATTAAGAAAGGAATGAAGATAGCCAAGGAGATATGGATTTAAAAACAATGCTCTAAAATTGAAGAGTGTATCAATAATAAAAATAGCAAACAAGCCTTCTAGGTTGTAAAAGATCAGATGAAGGAAAGATGGACCAAAGCTAACGCAATTCAAGACAAAGAAGGGAACAGCCTTACAGAAGAAAGGGACATCATCAATAGGTGGACAAACTACTGCTCTGATCTATACAACCACGAGACAAATGGAGATCCTACTGTCTTAGACAGCCCAGATTCAACAGAGGAGGAGGATTTTGCAATACTACATGAAGAAGTGGAGACAGCTGTGAAATCAGTCAAGAAGGGAAAGGCTACACATAGTGACAACATCCCAGCTGAACTGATGAAATTCGGAGGAGAAATAGTAATAGATGTACTCACCAAGATCTGCAACAAGATCTGGCAGACTGGTGAGTGGCCCTCCACATGGACACAATCACTAATCATCACTCTACCAAAGAAAGGCAACCTGCAATTGTGTCAAAATTATCAGACCATAAGCTTCATTAGCCATCCCAGCAAAGTGATGTTGAAAGTCATATTGAACAGATTGAAGCCACAAGCAGAGAATATCATCGCTGAAGAACAGGATGGCTTTCGTGCTGGAAGAAGTACCACAGAACAGATTTTCAACCTTCATGTTCTATGTGAGAAGTACTTACAACATCAGAGGACATCTAACACGTCTTTGTTGACTTCAAGAAGGCATTTGACAGAGTATGGCACGAAGCTCCCTGGGCAACCATGAAGAAGAACAATGTTGGTCATAAGCTTATTCTTACCATTGAACAACTGTATGCCAAGGCCAGCAGTGCAGTTCTCATCAATGGCACAATAGGAGAGTGGTTTCGCACCACTGTTGGAGTCCGGCAAGGCTGCCTTCTTTCGCCCACGCTGTTCAACATCTACTTGGAGCGCATAATGACTGATGTCCTAGAAGATCACATGTGCACAGTCAACATTCACGGGCAAACAATCTCAAATCTTCGGTTTGCTGATGACATTGATGGCCTGGCGGGCAGCAAAGATGAACTTGCCAACCTTGCAAAACAATTGGATGAAACCTCCGCAAAATACGGCATGGTGCAGTGCAGTGCAGAGAAAACCGAGCTGATGACAGACAAACGTGATGGGATCAGCTCACATATCACTGTCAGTGGACAAGAGCTGGAGACAGTGAAACAGTGCAAGTATTTGGGGGCAATCGTCACTGATGAAGGATCCAAGGCAAAAATTTGGGCAAGAAATTCGGGCAAGTGGCTGGGTCATTACACATATTGAATCTATTTCCGCATGTTATGTATCCTCACACCTTCTTGCCAACTGTCTAAAATGGGCCATCTTGATTATCACTACAAAAGTTTTTTTTCTCCTGCTGATAATAGCTCATTTTAATTAATTAGCCTCTTTCAGTTGGTATGGTTACTTCCACTTTTTCATGTTCTCTGTATTTATATATATCTTCTTACTATATGTTCCATTCTATGCATCTGATGAAGTGGGATGTAGCCCACAAAAGCTTATGCTCAAATAAATGTGTTAGTCTCTAAGGTGCCACAAGTACTCCTGTTCTTTTTGTGGAAGCAACAGCAGCAGTGGCAAAACTAAAGCCAATTTGGAGGAATAAGAACAACTCCCTGGAATCCAAACTGAAAATGCTGCATGCATTGGTCATCTGCATTTTTCTGTATGCGTGTGAGACATAGACCCTTATGGCAGAACTTGAACGGAAAATACAGGTAGTAGAGATGAGATACTTCCGTAAAATCCTGGGCATCTCCTACTTTGACCACGTCACTAATGAAGAGGTCCGCAACATTATCACCCAATGCACTGGGTCATATGAAGACCTCCTGACGACCGTGAAAAAGCACAAGCTGAAGTGATATGGCCATGTAACAAGATCATCTGGCCTATCCAAGATCATCCTCCAAGGGACAGTACAGGGGAAGAGAAGAAGAGGTAGACAGAAGAAGAGATGGATTGACAACATAAAAGAATGGACAGGAATGGACTTTGGAGACTCAAGCACTGACACACAATCGTCAGGGGTGGAGACAATTGGTTGATTGCTCATTAATGATGGTGCCCCAACAACCAATGCGGTTATGGGAGTGATGATGATGATGATGATGATGAAGCTACTGTTACTGACTCTTAAAATCAACACATGAATATGTTATAGCTATTTACTATACCCTATCCACTAAAAGACTATCACTTGCCACAACAACATTACTTGGTCTCGCTTTGGGTATCTGAGATACAGAGTGCACGGAACATGTTACTTTTTAAGTTAAAAAGAAATGCCAGTTGTCTAATAAGCTCACCATGTGCTTCCCAGGCCCACGTGCATATTTTATAACTGTTTCGGTTTGATAAAATAGATTTCCACACACACACATACCACCCTTCTTGCCCTAGTTTTCTTTTTCAAAGCTAACAAAATGAAGTTAACAGTTGGCAGCTGGGATTTTCCTTGCCACAAAGTAACAAGAAAAAAAAACCACAGAGGTGGATTTGGGATGAGAAGGGAAGCTGCAGCTGTGAAGTGAAGCTGGAGAGTTACTAACTCCTTTTCTTAAATTTCTTTATAGGCATTCACAAAGAAAGCAAGAAAAGCGATCAAAAAGCCAAGTCTATTGCACAGAGTATGCCTGTGGAAGGAAAGGGGATGAGAGAAAAATAATGTCATTCAAATCAGTATGAGTAAGGTGGCAGTGGGGGCTCCCCTCTCTGGTAATCAGTTCCAGACTCCCACCCCACTGTTGCCTCGAGGATGCAGGAATTCACCCAGAAATAATTCCAACCCCTTCCTCACTATCAGCAAACAGACAGTGTTGCCTGGAATCCAACAGTCACTGATCAGGAGCCTTCTCTTTAGGCTTTGCTGATTCCCATGTGTGGGGCAGGCTCACTGGGACACACACTCAGACTGCTCTCTGGGTCTGTCCTACAGCCTGAGCACAGAGCCAAGCCCGCAGAGCCTCTGTAGCAACACATGCCCCGTCCTAAAGCCTGCAGTCCCTTTTCCAATATGGCAATCCCATTCTCCCTATTTGGAGTGAGCAGAGCTGGCAATATGTAGTAGGGGCAAGATTTCAAGCCACCTCTCCATCTGCTCATGCCCCAGCCAAATCAGATCTCTGGGGACAGGGCCAGTCTTCCTCAAGCTGCTGATCTGTGGAGGGTACGCTCCACACACACTTCATAACAGCAGATACAAAAATATTATTGGCCAGTTTGGCACAGCTATTGTCCATAGTCCTGATCCTGCAAACACTTCTGCATGCTCAGTGACAGTGCTCCCTTCGCACACGTCACATCAGCCCCACACTAATCCCTGGACCATTCTTATGAGTCAGCTAGTGCTTTCCAGACACAAAATTGTCATTTCATAAGATCCAGTCATCCCGCGTACTATTGCTTTTTTGTGTGTCATTTCCCTGCAGGAATATAAGAGTTGAGGTTACTACTCTTAAATGTGGTGACACGCTAATGTAACAATGTTTTCCATCAGTCTTCAATTGCAACTCTGGGCCCACTTAGTTAAATGTAGCTGTGATGCTCTGTACCTCAGGGGAACACCCAGCACCCCCATGTTCATCCTTGTAAAATGATTGTGTGGTATCCAATGCAAAGTTTGTCATGTCGGGTGTCTTTGGAAGGCTCATGATGCACTGAGCATTGTTGTTACAGTAATGTTATAATTTCATGTATGTAATTATGAGGCTGAAAATGTATCCTCATGGCTTAAAATAAGCCCAAGCAAAAACAGAGATGCAGTTCACACCTCATCAGGGCATGTATGGGACAAACCCAGCCCAGCCTCACAGGAACAAAGGACGCTGGCCTAGACAGCAACAAAAGAATCTGGTGGACTCTCCGGGGAGTCACCCCCCTTCCTTTGGTCAGTTTAGAACTGCAATGAGGTAATGCTCACCTGACTCTGAAGGGGGGGCAAAGCCAAGAGGAAAGAAAGAACATGATAAAAGGGAGAGACATTTGCCATGCTCTTCCTCTCTCGTCCACCTACAGCTACAGACACCACACCAAGCGACTGAAGCACTGATCAAAGGGGAGAGCCTGGTTGAAGAGCAACCCGCCAGTCTGTGGTGAGAAGCATTTAAGTTTATAAGGGCATTGAAAATGTTAAGATCAGCTTAGAATGTGTTTTGCTTTTATTTCATTAGACCAAATCTGACTTGTTATGCTTTGATTTATAATCACTTAAAATTTCTCTTTGTAGTTAATAAATCTGTTTGTTCTACCTGAAGCAGTGCATTTGGTTTGAAGCGTGTCAGAGTCTCCCCTTGGGATAACAAGCCTGGTACATATCGATTTCTTTGTTAAACTGACAAACTCATATAAGCTTGCAGCGTCCAGTGGGCATAACAGGACACTGCAAGACAGAGGTTCCTAGAGTTGTGTCTGGGAACGGAGATACTGGCTAGTGTCATTCGATTGCACAATCCAAGGAGCAGCTTACATTCTAGAGGCTGTGCATGAACAGAGACAAGGATTGGAGTGTCCTAGCAGATCACTGGTCCAGATAATACCAGAGGGGAACGTCACAGTAGCCCAATGAAAGTTTTGCCTGAGAAAAGACTGCAGGATCAGAACCACAAGGTTACTTCTTTTTTAGAGGAAATATCATTATTTTCCTGGGCAGACTAGTTATCCATTCAGGTGTATGTGGACAGTACTGTAGTTGCATGTGCAGCAGCAGCCACATTATTCCTTGTGATCGGCGTTGGCCCACCTACCTGCTAGGGGGCGGTGGGGAGCTATGAGGTCACTGGCCGGCCTGGGTCACGCCTCCGTCAGCGGGGAATTAGCGGCGGGGCGGCCGCCAGCCAGAGTCTGTAGCGCGCCCCTCAGGCAGGGGAGCGCCGGCAAAGG
Source organism: Trachemys scripta elegans (assembly GCF_013100865.1). NCBI lineage: Eukaryota > Metazoa > Chordata > Testudines > Emydidae > Trachemys > Trachemys scripta. The sequence continues at coordinate 115,156,185 of NC_048303.1, read as the reverse complement.
TCAGTAGCGCGCCCCTCAGGCAGGGGAGCGCCGGCCAAGGTCCCGGCGTGGCTCTGCTGGGTAGGGGAGCGCAGGCCCACCCTACACCACTGCGCTCCAGCCCAGGGCCCTGACAGTGGCAGAACGAGGGTCCCACCACTGGGTCAGCGGGGTCGTCCCGCTACATAGACTCACCACTGTACAGCTCTGTCCCTGGGCTACTTCCTACCCGATTGCTCGCCCGAATCCCTCTGGTCCCGTGAGTGCGTCGGGGTATTCCGCTGCTGGCAGCTCCGGCTCCCCCTCAGGCTCAGGCTCCTCCAGCTCCTCTGGGTACTCGGCTGCTGGCAGCTCCCGCTCCCCCTCCGACTCCTCCAGTTCCTCTGGGTACTCGGCAGCGGGCAGTCCTGGCAGCCCCAGTCCGTCCTCCAGGTGAGGTTTCCACAGGTCCAGGGCCTCCCCTGGTGTGGCAGCAGGCTCTGAAGGGAGCAGCCCACGGCCTGTGTCTGCCTCCCTCCCTGGTGCTGCCCTAACTGAGCTAAGGGCCCCGCCCTTTATACTTCCTGTTCCACCCCTCCCCTTCCGGGGGGTGGAGCAAGCTTGGGCTGGCCCCGCCCACTCAGGCTGAGGGAAAGGCCCTTTACCCTCAGGTTCGGAGGGCAGCCACCCTGGCCCCCTACATTCCTGTTTAGAACACTTCACATTAACCCCACACAAGTCATCTTCTTTATCCCCCGTCCCACACCATCCTTAACCAGCTGCTGTGCAAAATAAGGAAAGTGGTGCAGTACATCTCACTACTTCTTCTAACAGAGCTGAATCTACAGACCTAGCAAAATGTACTGCTTATTCTATACAGCTCCCAATAGGCAGCTAAAGCAAACCATCTAGATAAATTTTCTTGCTTTGATTCTATTTTTCATCTTCAATTGTCATCGGTGATCCCTCGAGGTCAAGGACTATCTCTGTCACAGGTTTTATTTTTCATAGGTCCTTTGGTGACTGAGAAGTCCAATCCTTGATCCAGAGGCTCACTGGCAGACATTGCAGGTGGTGCTGGAAGACAGGGTTGGGCCATGATTGCTGAGTGACAGTTGTCTTTCCTTTCTTTTCTGGTGTTTTTCTTCAACCAGGGCAAGGCGATTTCCCTCAAATGTGGATGTTCCCTCTCTGACAAGTCTTTGCCAGTTATCCCTATCCTGGGCCGCGTCTCCCAGTGTCTGGTGTCAATGCCACATCTCATGATGTTTATCTTGAGGATGTCTTTAAAGCGTTTCTTTTGGCCTCTCCATTTCCTTTCTCCTTTGGTGAGTTGGGCAAACAGCAGTTGTTTTGATAAGCGTACATCAGGCATGCGCACACAGTGCCCGCTCCGCCTCAGCTGGTGCTGGATAATCAGAGCCTCAACACTGAAGATGTTGGCCTCTGTGAGGACACTGACATCAGTGCAATGATCCTCCCACTTTATGTTGAGGATCTTCTGAAGAAAGTGCTGGTGCTGGCATTTCAGGTTTTTCAGGTGTTTTCTGTAGGTCACACAAGTCTCACAGCCATAGAGGAGAGTTGGGATTACCATCGCTTTATAAACTAAAAGTCTAGTGTGTGTTCTGATGTTGTGATTGTTGAACACCCACCTGGTGGGACAATCTGCCAAAGGCAAGGCTGGCACAGTGGATTCTGTGCTGAATCTCGACATCTATGTCTGACCTCTGTGAGATATGGCTGCCAAGATAGGCAAACTATTCTACATTTTCCAGTTCTTCGTTGTCGATGTAGATCTTCCTTGATGGGTCTGATGATTGACTAGGGACTGGCTGGTGGAGAGCTTTTGTTTTGCCAATGTTCAGAGTTAGCCTTAGGCTTTTGTAAGCTTCAGAGAAGCAATTAAGGGCTCTTTGTAGATCCTCCTTTGTGTGCAACTACAGCACAATCATCTGCGTACTGGAGTTCAGTTATTATTGCCGATATTACTTTAGTTCTGGCATGGAGACGGGAAAGGTTGAAGAGGTTGCTGTCAATTAGATATTGGATGCCAGTGGTAGACCGTCTTGGCTTAATGTTTTCATAGCTGCTAAGATGGAGAAAAGGATGGGTGCCAGTACACAGCCTTGTTTTACACCAGTTCGGATGACAAAGGGCTCAGAAATAGAGCCACTGCACAGGATGGAGGCAGTCATCTGGTCGTGGAAGAGTCTTACAATAGTGATAAATTTGTTTGGGCAGCCAAACTTTGGCATGATTTTCCACAGAGCCTCACAATTGACAGAGTCAAAGTCTTTGGTCAGATCGAAAAGGCTATATACAGCCCCTGGTGGTGGTCTTTATATTTTTCCTGGATCTGCCTGGCTGTGAAAATCATGTTGGTAGTGCCTGGTGATGGTCTGAAGCCGCACTGCAGCTATGGAAGTACTTCCTCTGAAGAGGGAGCAGGCAATTCAGTAAGATTCTAGCAAGAATCTTCCCAGCGATGGAGAGGAGGGCAATGCCTCACCAGTTGCCACAGTCGGCCCTGTCTCCCTTTTTGAAAATGGTGACGATGGTAGCATTATGTCAGTCAGCAGGGATTTCTTTGGTATGCCAGATTCTGAGAAGCTGCAAGTGAAGCTTGTTAGTCAGTGTTTCTCCCCCCCACTTTCAGTACTTCAGCTGGTATGCCATCAGGACCTGGTGCTTTATTGTTCTTCATTTGTTTAATTGCTTTGCAGACCTCCTCAGGTGTTGGGGGGGTTGGCAAGAGTTTCGCAGATCGGGTGCAGAAGGATGGAGTTGCTGGTGTCATCAGTCACAGTCGATTCTCAATTTAGAAGGACTGTTTTCAGGATTTTATTAAAAATACCGTTTTCAAAATTAATTTGAACATTTGTAAGTCCCTCCTGAAAACTGACCTGCTGCCTTCAGTGAATCTATATGACCTCTTCAAGGCATTGCCAAGTATTATGTTGACCAAACTACTTATATGTTGTTCCTTTTCTGCTTAACCTGTGTCTGTCAGTTCTTCGATTTTGAGCTCCACGGGGGAGCGACCATGCCTTCTTGTCAGCCTAGAAGATATTTACCTACTGTGAACGAATAAATGTAAGCATTTAAATGCTCCTCTGCAGAGTCCGAGGACATAACTCTGTAAGTGGACCCCATAAATAAGTTCATAGAGTCCCTTTGGACAGCTTAGAAGAGCAGCTTTTCCCATGCTCTGTTCCCCTCACCTAAACCACTCCACCTCACTGCTTTCTCTGGTGGCTGCCATCTTTCCCTTTCTTTTTTTCCACCCCTCTTCCACTTGTGGCTTTCACCCTCACTCCCATGTCCTTGCACATTAAGCTAATTCTGAGCCTCCCAACTTATCCAGCTCATTGATAGCTCTGTAGAGCACAAGACAATGCCAAACAGTCCCCCAGCATAGCACACGTGAGGCAGTAGACAGTTAGCAGCTCTCTCCCCAGATATACCTCAGAGAGCTGGCTGCATCAGGAGCCACCATGGGAGTGGGGAGCAGATCAGAGAGCCATGTGGGGGAGCAGCAAGCCTTTAAGGAACTGCCAGCTGCTTTCCCACATCCTAACAGTAGCATGAGTGCATTAGTATTAGAGCCTGGGATGGGCAGGACATCCTGTCACCTCATCATCATCCCATCCTTCTATCAGTCTAAGATTTCATAGATTGTCTATCACTCTAATAGTAGCTGGGTACTTCCTGCTTCTGTCCCAACAGATCAGACAGGAGGAGTGGCAGTCTAGGATTTCATTTTGGCTCCTGTCCCCAAGTGCTGATTGCAGATCCTCACTGGTCCCTCAGAACTGGGGGGGAGGGGGGGAAGGAAGGGAGAGGGGGAGAGAACACGACTATCTGGGGGCAATTACTCCCATGGATCAGTCTAATGTAAAATGCAAAAAGTAAACAGCATAGATTCTAGGGAAATACATTAGATTCTTGCAGTTTTTAATAATTTCAACGATCTAGCAACAAGGAATAAAAAAAATACATGTATTAGATCCTCAGGTGTATTTGTGCTCTGTCTGCTTTCTCTCTCAGTAGTAGTTCCAACTTCTCCATTGTGACTACCTTCCATACTTCAATAATCTATTCCAGGATTGGTAAAGCAAAAAGGTGCATCCTCTTTCTAAACTTAATTACATGTTAAGCTGGAGAGTTTTATCTTCGTCTACTGATGGAAAACAGCAGTTTGCTGATTGAAAGACTCCATAGGAAGCTGTACCCATGAATTGGTGGATATAATTCAGTTTGTTATTTATAAAGCATATTGGGTAGCAATTCTTTTTGTTCCACTTGTCTTGCTTTTCTGTATGGCTTGGTTCAGCCTCTGCAAAGCTGTCTTAAAATTCTAATCTACTGTATATTCAGTTTGTTCATTTAGGCTGGTTTATACATGTGCATAATGAACAAGAAAATATTTACATAGCTTTATGCTTCTATGGAGATTTTGAACAACTTGCATTAGAAAAATACACAGATTGAGTGAACAGATAACTCCATTATGTGTTATCTAAGGAAGTAAATCCTGTTCTGCTACAAAATTAATTGAAACCTCCAGCAAGCAAAACAACCCCTAAACTCCACAAAAGGAGAGTCTTCTTTCACCTTTAAAAAGCCAATATTGGAAACAAAATATTTTGTCTTCTCACAGTGACATGTGTTTGCATACATGAATGCTTGTTTTTAACTGGCCTCAAGGGTGTTTTTGAGTCAATATTTTTTGAGACACAAAACAAATGTGACATTATGAATACACAGGGCCAAATCCTCAGCTGATGTCAGCTGGTATAGCTCTACTGACTTCAATAGAGTTGTGTTGATTTACACCAGCTGAGAATCCAGCCTACAGTCAAGCCTGTTCTAGAGGATAATGTCTTTGCAGACATGTGACTCACTGACTGCATGCTCCCATGTGGCTAGGCCTGGAAGGCTCTCCAGCTTTCAGTCCCCATGCCCACCCACGCTCCAGGCCAGTGGTGTTCTGCTTCCTCCCACATCAGCTGTCTGCAGACAATTCCCACAGCTCCTTCCTGGGCTCACTGTGTTCCTGTGTTTTTCCTCAGAACCCACAATCTCTCTATTGTCCCGTGCTCCACAGCTGCTCCAGGTTCAAGGTTTTTTTTCCAGGGTAGGGACTTGCAGCCGGGCCCTAGCATCCCCCAACAAATTCCACGTGAAAATAGAAACTTAAATCACTATGGCCTTACTCCTTGAACTTTCACCCCTCTTAAGTTTCCCCTTTGCTCTCTTCCTCAGCTGAACACCCCCCAAGAGATCTAAATTATGCCCATTTATCAAGGCTCACCAGCAGAGCTTGCTCCACCCCAGTGGCTTCTCTGCTGTCCTCTTGCCAGCATCCTCTGTTCAGGCCAGGCCAGGCCAGGCCATGCCACGCAACGCAACACCTCCTCCTTTAGCCCTGAAGCTCTTCCTTTATAGTAGCTACCCAGCTGGGTCTCATCCTTAGTTGGGCCTGCCATGCCCTGTAGTTGCGTAATTGAGTCTCTAGCTCCCCTTAACAAGATACCAGCGTGAGAGCGCTGAAGAACGGCATAATCTGTTTATCCACAGAACAGACACTGTTGCATTGTTGGGGGGGTACAAATCCTACCCTATCCATGTATTTCAAGCCTCCCCTAAAAGGATAAGCTCTTAGAGACAGAACAGTGCAGATCCATGCTGTTAAAAATCTTTAGCCTCTTTGCTGAAAATGCCAACAAAGATGCTAAAGGTGGTGGATGTGGGGAATGCTGGCGGTTGTCCAATGAGAACTGAATGAAGTCTACCAATTTAATTTCACATAGTTCCCAAACAACCATTAGCAAGGAAGGATTTTCAATCGAATTTCCACTGAAAATGCCACAGTGACTCTGGATGTCTGAGTTTTAGGAGGCTACATTAGTTTTCACTTGAAAAACTAATCACAGTTGTAAGAATTTCAATAATGCCAAAATACTTCTTCTGGGGGGAATATCTGCTAATATTGCCCAAGGCCTACACAAGCTTGAAAACACCAATATTTGTTAGTGTACATAAGCAAGAGATACTTAATCATAGGCTGAATCTTCCCCCATGTTTCCTAGCAAATGATGAGTGAGATTTCAAGGGAAGACATGTTGTCTTGGAGGCGATCAGCTGACAGTATTTATTAAAGGGGCTGGAAGGTCAAGCCAGGAGCAGCACAAGTCCTTGGTGACTTCTGCTGAAATGGAAATGGACCATTTATTGAAATGCAACAATATGAAAGATAGTCTAGAAAGTCTTTCACAGACCATGGGAACCACAACACAGAATGAATCGGGGCAATTCACCTAGTGTCAGTGAATAGTTTGCTTTGTTTAATGAGTTAATACTTTTACTCAAATTAGGCTGGTATAATTTTATTTTATTCTCAGGGCTCATCCGTCTATTGTCCCACTCTGGAAGACACAGAGAATTTTATTTTATTCATTAGGTCTGCTACAATCGTGATTTCCTTTGTGCTGATCAAACAGAAATGGTAGCATCTGCACATCCTTTTGGGGCATGACATGATAAAGCCAAGTGCTATCAAATACTCAGAAATCTGTAGCTTGTACAGTTAAAGACCTTAAATAGGAAGCTGCAGCAGGCTGATAAAACATGTCAAAGACTGTATTTGGCAAGTATACTGCATTTTTAAAATGTTTTTTCTTTCAGTAACAGTTGCACACGCATGTGAAGTGGATGTTTAGCTTCACGGTGAAGTAAAAACTATATTATGGACTATGGCCAGTCTTACTGGCCTTGGGTCCTTATGGGTGATTCCACTGTAAAAATATTATTATACTTCTGTATAAGTTGTACATACTGTGACAGAGTGGGATACATCTGCATCAAACTGTGGACTCCATTTAGTTTTGTTATCACCATTTTGTTTCAAGACCTCCAGCAAAACTTTTTATAGAATCATTTGGTTGCATTTAAGAGGTGCTGGAAGGGCATAAATCTGGTGGAAGCTAGTACATGTCTGGCTGAGGGAACAAGGCACTGAAGAGCGCTTACCCACTGGCTGGAGAGTAGATACCCCAAGCTGGCAAGTCAGGCAAGAAAAGGAGACTTCAAATAAATCAAAGTGTGAATGTAAGCAATTACAACATGTTTTATCTTTATTTCTAGTTTATTAACTTTTGTTGAATGCGACTCATGCCAAGTGGCAGAGTATTGGATCAGGCCCGTCCTGTGAAATGAGTTTGACACCCCTGGATTAGAGTTTCTCTGCCTAGACAAATGGCAACAAGGATCAGACAGTTTTTAAAAAGGGTGCACTCTGTGGAAGGGGTGGTGAGTCTAGTCGTATATGCCGGAAGAAAAGGCTGGAGGGAAAGACTCTGCCTAGCCTGAACAGTGGACCAGATCTCAACTCACCGAAGGAGCGAGATCAGACTAAGTGATGGCAAAGGGGGGGAGGGGGAGGCATTTTAGGACTTTTGCTGTTTTCAAAAAATTTTAACTCTCTTGTGCTTTTAAGAGTAAAGTGACTGATGGTTAAGAAATTGCTTTGCTAAGCCTGTCTTGGATTGCTTTCATGGCATGTTGTCTTCAAAGCAGATAAACTAGGAAAGAGAGTACCCACATCCAGGTGAAACATTGGGGGAGTGCATATACGTAACTAGGGGCTCAGCAGGTCTGAGACACTGCTTTCAGAACCTAGGCAGCCGGGCTGCAGAACCACACAATCCAAGGAAGAACTTGGACAAGAGATCTGTGCCTGGAAATGTGCCCCTGAGAGTGGACTCAGTCAGACCCAGAGGATTTAGAAGCTCATAACAACCCAGATTGGGCCCACTTACAACAGACTGCTGACTATCCAAAAGAGAGGACCTGGCCAGTTTGTAATAGACGCTTATTATCTGCAGGGTATTTTTACTTTTATGTTTATTGAATGTAAACATTAAAAGCTAATCGTTATAACACATGCAAGCAAGTGCCATGGTTTTGAGAAACATTTTATGACAATTATTTAAATAAAATATAGTGTCCCCTTTCATGCCATCAATTTTTTAAGTAGAATTTCCTATTCAGGCCAATAAAGAGTTCCACTTAAAAATCAGTGACACAGTAGGGACCAGTATGCTGATCATGGATTTAAAACAAACAAACAAACAAACCCACACACACATAAAAATTCCCCTGTGTGAATTTCTGAATGAAGACATGTTTGAGTCTATTAATATTTTTGAAAGCAAGAAACATTCAATTTTGCTCTTCAAGGATTTGAGCTTAAACCCTACAGGGGAGTTTACTTAAATAATTGAATAAAATTTACATAAAATTGCCAAAATTATATTGTTATAGGAAAAAGATCCACTATCATCATCCTTTGGTCCTTGGTCAGTCTGTAACAGCATTTGAAAATTAGCTCCACTTCTAATAGTTTCTTCAGCTGAACTAACAGCAGTGTCCAAAGAACACACAATATCATGACCCAGCTCTGAACTGTAATATGATGGGCCTGGAGTTTCATAAATAAAAGGTGCCTCATTAATACTTGAGGTAGAGGCACTGGCATATGCTTATTCTGAATCTGCTTCATTTGGAATTACTGTAATAACTGAGTACAGATGGCTTCTGTTTTCATTTGAAGGAAAGGCATAATCATAAGCAGGAAATTGATCATGTGATTGCACATTAGAGAGAGACTGGATGACAGTGATGAATTCAGATAAAAAAATTGTCAGTGTAATGGAGCAAGGAAGATTTTGACTCATCAACAAAGATGTGACACTCCAGATTATGTTCAGTCACAACACTGAAGTGGCTGTTTGGGCTAATCATTGGCTCTTAACCAGTCAGCACCACACAAGACTGTCAATTTATGCTTTCACTATGCTTCACAATTCAGTGAAGAAGTGCTATGCTTCTGCTGAAAAATTCAGCTAAAATATCTCCATAGCTGCCAACATTTTGAACATTTCCTGCATGTGCTGCAGGGTGATGCAGAGTTCTTCTGGAGGTCATGTTGTTGATTTTGCTCCTCAGATATTTTCTGAGCATTGGGCTTTCTCCTTATCAAAAGCTCTCTCTCATCATCTCACAAATCCTTCACAGTCTCAGCTGCGCCGGCTGACCTGAAAATCTGCTGTCATACAACATTTTATTGTCTGTTGGTGAAATGGCCTTCCCAAAGGATGTATGACTCACCCAAACTCCCAGTTCTTTAAGAGTGGCAAAAAAAAAAAAATGATTCTGCAAAGGTGTAAAGAAATACTCCTTTAAAACCACAATCAGCTTTTATAGTGGGGAGGGAAGAGTGAAAAGGCTGCTTGCAGAGTGCACGCTTATTTTTGTTTTCTGATCACTTCTGTACATAGGCAACATAGAATTTATGCAAACAGGGAGTTAAGACAGACATATTATCAACATACATTTACCAACCTCTTCTCCTGTGAATTTCTAGTGCTAGCTCTCAGTGAAAACTTCTACCCATTGAAGACTTTTCAGTCACTGATGCCACAACCTGCAAAGAGAAAAGAGAGAGTGATCACTATTCCACAGGAATATGTGGACTTGTTTTAATAAACTTTTCCTGATCAAAGAAATGGTATTAATTAGTTTGGTGACAAAAAGAGGGGGAGGGGAGGATAGATTTTGTTTAGAAACCTAGTATAAATCTCAAAGTTGAAAATAGCCAGTTGATCAAGAGTGATTAGAAAAGGAGACATTTTGCAAATATGTGCCAATCTTTCTGGCCAGAATTAACTCTTTCAATAAAAGATTTTCTTCTGTAACATCAACACTTCTGTACTCAAATTTTATTTCCAGGTAAATAGGTTTGTAAAATGTATTGAGAAATTACCCTTCCGTTGTAAGGCCCTGATCCTGCAAAGATTAGTTATAGCGGTACAAAACCTGTGTGTAGGTAAGATGTAAGACTTATGGATTTAGAATAGAAAAGAAACTAAACAAAATCTAAACTGTTAGTGGAATGAAGAGATTAAAATGCTACTGCTCCCTCAGTGAAGTGTTTGCACAAATAAAAGCAACAAACCAAAAAATACAAATAAAAGTGGAACTAGCAAAATGTGTCAAAACCATAAACATTTTAGTCATCCTTCCCTATATCTGTTATTTGCATCTTGCCTCTTGAGATTTTGAGCTGCTTGGGGCATGGACTTTGTCTGTAAAACACCTCTCTCTCTTTTGGTACAACATACATTTTAAAAAAACCTAGATAAATATATAATCACTACTACTTACTATACAGTCTTCTGCCTGTATAGGTCTCAAGCAGTGGATTAAATTGATGTGGACACAGCAGCAAAAGGAGGATAGACATATGCATGGAATTAAGCAGCAGGCCGCAACTTTCTTAAACTTTTAACACAAGGGTGGGGCACTACCTGCCCATCACCCATACTCTCCTATACCAGGCATTTAATTAGTTCCAGTGCAGGGCCTACAGGGCTCCTTACCATATAAACCAGCGTTTCCCAAACTTTTTTGGCCACAGAACACTTTTTAGCCTATTACAGAACACTTATAATATTATTTTGTAGTCGTTTGGTTTTCAAATAAAAAATTGCGTTATTTATGCTAAAATATATTTCATTTTATAAAACAAAGCAAAAATACAAATTTAAAATAACTTGAACTAACAATTTCTAACTGGAAAGCGCACATAAAGTAGTACAAAAATCAAGTGCAAGAGTCAAAATTAAAAAGTGTTCTACTTAAAAAAAACCCCCTGTTTTTATATATACACAAACACCAAACAAATTAGATTTTTACTAGGAAAATCTATTTTTATAAACAGAAATACAAATTTGGATTTAATGGGATTGGTGTTTCTGTGTTTTTCTATCACAAATTTGCTTAATATTAGGAATAATGTTGGAAAGTTGAATCCTCATGTCAGGCGCAGCATCAAGTCTATTCCTATATTTGGTTTTTGTTGCAATATAATACGAAAATCCCATCTCCCACAAATAAGTTGTAGCAAAAGGAAGGAGCACTCAATCTGCACGTTTAGCCACATTAGGGTACTCTTCTATTGGGCTACTCCAAAATTATTCAGCAGAAGCTCCTTAAACTTTTGTTTCAAATCAGAATCAGAAATTAAGTCAATTAGGCTTTCATAATCGTGTGCAGTAAAGTCAACTGCTTTGGCTGTAATTACAAACGGATTTCAAACCCAAGCATTACCATCAGTAGTTGTAGGAAAATATTCTAATAAAGAGGCCTGCAAGTCACGTAAGTGCTGTAAAATGGTGCTGGAAACTTCTTCCTGGACTGTAGAATTTATTTCAGTCAGAAATTCATGTACTGGGGAAGCAGTCAAAGTTATTCTGTTCTACAGAAGATGCCCAGAATTCCAGTTTCTGTTTTAACGACGAAATTTTATCCATTGTAGTAAAAATGGTCACATTCTTTCCTTGCAGCGACAGATTAATTCAATTTAATTCTGCAAAAATATCTGCAAGATACGCAAGTCTCATTAGCCATGAGGAATTTTTCAGTCATTAAATTTTTGTCCTGAATTATCTGAAGTGAAGAATACCAGTAATTCACTACGAAGCTCAAAAAGCCTCACAAGCACTTTTCCTCTGGATAGCCACCTCACTTCCGTATGTAAAAGAAGCGCTTTGTGCTGACTACCCATTTCCTCACACAAAATTTTAAATAACCTGGATTGAAGTGGTCGAGATTTGACAAAATTGATAATTTGTACTGCTTCATCGAGCACAATTTTCAGATATGCTGGTATTTTTTTAACTGCAAGTGCTTGTCTGTGTAGAACACAATGGCTCTATCTGCTTTCTGGTGACACATTATTCGCATTACAGCTCCCTTCATCTTCCCAATCATTGCCCGAGCACCATCAGTACATACATCAATACATTTTCCCCAACTAATTTCATGCTTTCTGATAAAATTGTTGATGCAGTTGAATATTTCTTCTCCAGTTGTGTTGCTTTGCAGAGATTCACATAAGAGCAGGTCCTCTTCAATAATATTATTAAATCTATATCAGACAAATAGCACAGCAAGTCCTGAAACGTCAGTGGACTCATCTAGCTGCAATGAATACTCATGGCAAATTTTCAGTCGGCAAACTAGCTCTTTTTCTATGTCATCGGCAAGATCTTTAATACGGCATGCAACAGTATTATTTGACAACTGTACAGCATCAATTTTTTTACCAGACTGCTCGCTCAACATGCACGTTACAATATCTTTCGTGCAAGGCTTGATAAGCTTTTCTCCAATAGTGTGAGCTTCTCCGGCAAGCACTATACGGTAACTTACTCGATAAGATGCCTCTGTTGTACTTTTGTTGTCTGTTTTAGCAATTTTAATCATCGAAAGTTTACAATTTCCAAGTGAGTCACGCTTCCTCTTGAAAAAACTTATCTTTGGCTTTGTATTCAGCATGCTTGGTTTCCAAATGCCTACGAAGTTTAGCAGGAGCCAATGAACTGTTTGCTAGTATTTTGTTGCACACGACGCACTGCGCATCAGGAACATCTTTATTTCCAACCCACGTAAAACTGAAATACAAATAACTTTAATCATACTTTTGTTTCGGTCTTTTAACACCTGCTTCTTCTTGGTTTTTGATATACTTCAGTGGAAATTCTTTCACCTTGGATAACTCACTAGTACTAACAGATTTTTTGGCAACAAAAGACTGCGATTGTTCATCCTCACTTTGAAGTGTCACAATATTTTGCTCATTTATTTCGGCCACAGTTAGAGTACCAGAAGAACTTGCTTTTCATTTCAAAGTTCCTTCTTTTAGCCACAAATCCATGGTGATTAGGTTTAGTAACAATATTTAGAAATACTGATTTTTGTCAAATTTTGTTTGTCACAAATATTTATATTGTTTTGAGCGAAGCTAGTTTGGTTGTGCTTATCGCACACACAGTAAAGATCCACAGGTTTGAACATGTTGAGTGAATATGTTATATTCAACATGGCATAAAGAGAATAGTGTGTGCATACCACTGCAGTTTGTGCAGCCTCGAGCGAAAGGGGTACGACGTCACTAACTGAAACGTGTCCGAAAGGAGTAGACGTCAACATGCTTGCGTGCCACGTTCTCTTTACGCCATGATATTCAATATGAGATCTATCAATAATCGGAAAAAGAGTTTTATGTTAAATTATAGTCATTCAAAAAGAGTTGTAAACTACGCTTCATTCCTGAAACATATCTGGGGTGGGGGGGGGAGGGGTTGGAGAATTAATCCCCTTTCCCTCTTGCTCGTGAGATTCAGATTTTAGTACCTGAATTACAAAAGAAGCTTCAAGTAGCCCAGAACAAATAACAAATACCTTCCACTTGAAATCCAGCTAGGCAAACCCTACCAATCCAAGTAGAGATTCCAAGTTGCTGTCAAGATTCCATGATTTCTCTCCTATTCAAGTTCCATTGATGGAGGGTACCAGGATGATTGTGGCTTCCTCCTGCCTTATCCCTGGTGTGGGTGTGTGGATGAGTTGTGAGCGGTGATGAACTCTGCGTGCACGTGGTGGTGCATGCCTGTGGTGACAAGCTGTGTGGTGATGAGTTTTTTGTGTGTGCATGTGTGGCTGTTGATGTGTGCATGTGTGATGTTTTTTGTGGGTGTGCACATAAGTGATGAGGAGCTGTGTGTGCACTGAATTTTGTGTATGTGAATGGGTGATTATGAGGTGTGAGTTGTGTGGTGATGCGCTGTGTAAGTGTGCATGCATGCAAGTGTGTACTGATAAGTTTGCTGCTTCTTCAGGAAAAATATGGGAAATGGGGCTGCTGTGTTGCTCAGAGCTGCAGTTTGCTCTCAGGCCCAGGCCCGAGCAGCTGCTTGCATTACTTGTGTAGAAAGCTAGCCACTAGGAAGGGGCTGGCTCTCCATTTTCTGCATTACGCATCCAGCCACCTCACCACTATTGTGCTATCCTAATTTGTATTTGTTAAGAGCCCCCAGTTTCCCTGGCGCAACCTGGGAAGTAGGCGTGCAGATGTATGAGCAGAGGTCTGGGAGGGAAACGTGTCCGCCCCATTCACCCCTCCCAGTGCTGTGCAGGTGAAGGGGGAGCTCCTGCCCTGAGTACCCCCCGCCCAGAGAGGGCAGAGTGCTGGGGGGCTGTGTGCCCCCGGCTGGTGTTTCTTAGCAGCTGTTCTGCGCCCGGTTAACATGGGGGGGCACATGGGAACACCCCTGGGGGGGAAGAAGGGGAGTCCCCCAGCTGGTTTGAGCAGGCAGGGGGCGCTGTAGCAGGGGGTCAAACACCCCCGCGACGCGGCGGGTCTGTAGCCGCTCTGTGGGGCGGGGGCCCCTCCTCTCTCCTCCCCATTCTAGCCCGTTAGGCGGGTCTCGCGCTCACCACTTCGCCCGTCCCGTCACCCCCCGCAACTTCAGGGGCTTCGCCTGCCTCCGCGTGATCGCGAAAGGGGGTCCCACGTGACTCCGACCAACGGCGGGCACTGATGCCGCGAGGCTCTCGGGACCAATCAGGGCTCAGCTCAGCTTCCCGCTCTGGGATCCAGGGAAGCGCGTGAGATCAGCAGTGGCGGGAGGAAGAGGCTGAAGGAGGCGGTGCGTGGCGAGGCAGTGACGGGGGAGCGGAGCTGCAGTGATACTGACACGGGGGGAGGGGGGGCTGCAGTGACTCTGGCAGGGAAGGGGCACTGCAGTGACACAGGGAAGGGGGGCTGTAGTGTCACACAGGGAAGGGGCTGCAGTGACACTGACACACAGAGGGGAAGCTGCAGTGACACTGACAGGGAATGGGGCTGCAGTGACATTGATCCAGGGAAGGAGAGTTGTGCTGCAGTGACTGACACAGGGAGGAGGCGCTGCAGTGTTGTTGAGAAGGGGAAGGTGAGTGGGACCATCCCAGGGAGAGGAGAGCTAGAGTGGCACAAATAGGAGAGGGGGGAAATGCGCTGCATGGCCCCTGCTGCAATGTCTGTTCCAGCAAGAGGGGAAGTTGCAGTGTGGGAGAGGTGGCTGGTTCTGGGGAAGCTGTTTGCATGAAAGGATACAGTAAAATGAAGACCCACACAAAAACTCTTATGCTTTGCAGACTTAAGGCATTATTTTTCTCAATGTGTAGTTTTATTTAACGGTGCAAATCTTTTAAGGTCAGGTTTTGATACACACATTCCTCTTATTTGTAACACTGCTCTACAGCCAAAATGCTTCTGAAATAAATGTAGTCAAACTTTACTCATTCTGGGTCACTGAGAACGAAAATGATGCTTAAAATTGTTGATTGGCTCTAGTTTTCAAGATATGCTATTGGGTCAGTATATATGACCCTTGACTTGGGAATGGCGGAGGATAAGTGAGTTATAAAGGGAAAGGATCTCAATTTAAACCAGAAATGACTAAAATACATCTTTGACTGGATCTATGAATAAATCTGACTGGGTTTGGACAGTACTTGCTTTTAGGCAAAACAATGAATGATGCAATCTGAAGCTCGTATTGCGTCATACATGATATGAATTGCATCATGTTATTCCTAGAAGTCATGAATTATGCAATCATAACGAAGCTTACATCACTCTGCTGAGCAAATTGCCCTATATCAGCTCTAGAAATCATACAGTGTTGTGCTCTCTTATTTGTCAGTGTTTGATTTTGCAAAGGAACACATTTCTGTTTAGCCACAGTGAGCAGAGATGCCTCGTACTTGTGTGAACAGTGCAGATAAGTTCTGCTATGTTTGTGGTGAAGTAACTTTTGCATCACAAGCGCAGTATAACCACTAAGGTTAAGAAAGCCTAGCACCTTTATTTTGGCTGCAAAATTGTAGATCAGGACAAGAGGTGGGCCCCACACATATGCTGCAACACTTGTGCAACAAATCTTCGCCAGTGGTTGAACAGGAAAAGGAAATCTATGCCTTTTGCTGTGCCAATGATTTGGAGAGAACCAACGGATCATACCAGCAATTGTTACTTCTGCATGGTGCCTCCAGTTGGGAAAGGTGTGGCAAAGAAGAAAAAGTGGACTGTGCATTATCCAAACATTCCATCAGCTATACGCCCAGTACCCCACGGAGAGGGACTGCCGGTTCCTGGTGCACCAGAATCATTCTCACTTGAGTCAGAAGAGGATGAAACTTCTGATCCTGAACCATCAATGTCACAGGACGTACATTTCTCCCATCCTCCTCCTCTGAACCACATCTCATACACAAGGTGAACTGAATGACCTTGTCAGGTATTTAGAACTACCCAAGAGTAAAGCAGAGCTGTTGGGCTCCAGACTACAGCAGTGGAATCTCCTGGCAGGTGATGTTAGGGTTTCCATGTTCCGTGACTGTCAAAAAGGATCTTGTCCCATTCTTCTTCATGGAAGGTGATCTTGTAGCCTGCAACAACATCGATGGTGTGATGGCAGCCCTCAACATCGTTCACAATCCAGATGAGTGGAGACTGTTCATTGATTCATCGAAGACGAGTCTTAAAGCTTTTTTACTGCATAATGGCAATGTTTTGCCATCAATTCCAGTTGGTCATGCAATCCATATGAAGGAAACCTATGACAACATGAAACAACTTTTGAGGTGCATAAACTATGACCAACATCAGTGGCAGCTTTGTGGCGATTTGAAGGTTGTTGCTCTCTTGCTTGGTCTGCAGACTGGATACACAAAGTACTGCTGTTTTCTCTGCGAATGGGATAGTCATGCAAGAGATTCCCACTACAGCTAGAAAGATTGGCCACTCCGACAGTCATTGGAGCCTGGGAGGAAAAGTGTTCAGCATCCACCACTTGTTGAATCAAGGAAGATTTTGTTACCACCCTTACACATCAAGCTGGGTCTGATGAAGAACTTTGTCAAGGCCATTGACAAAACACAAGCAGCTTTCAAGTACCTCCGTGGAAAATTTCCAAGGTTAAGTGAAGCTAAGATAAAGGAAGGTGTCTTTGTTGGTCCTCAGATTCGTGAACTTCTTCGAGATGATGCATTTGACCATGCACTGCGTGGCAAGGAAAAGACGGCATGGAAAGCCTTCCAGTTAGTGGCAATAAATTTTTTCAGAAACAACAAGGCAGACAACTACAGGTTTGTTGGTGGAAAACCTCCTCAAGGCATACAAAAGTCTTGGTTGCAACATGTCACTAAAGATACATTTTTTGCACTCTCATCTAGATTTTTTTTCCACTGAACTGCGGAGCAGTGAGCGACGAGCACGGCGAGCGATTTTCACCAGGACATTGCAACAATGGAGAAACGCTAACAGGGCAAATGGAGCCCATCAATGCTTGCAGTCTATTGCTGGACAGTGACAAGAGATGCTCCATTTAATGAATACAAGAGACAAGCCAAGAAGTGCCAAGTAGACACTGAATAGGACTAAACTATGTACATAATAGTTTTTTGCCTTTTGTTTCATAATAAATATTATTTATATAACCCTTTTGCTGATTTTTAAAGTGTTACATAAACAGGACTGGTGAAATATCATGTAAAGCAACCATAAACACATGAAAAGACCTAGGTTTACAATTTATGATTAAAACTCTATCTACACAATATACATAGACATAAAATGTAAACTTAAATATCTTAGAAACAGTAGCCAATCAGTTGCTTTAATTGTCATATTTGAATTCAGCACATGAAAATACATAATAAATAGCACATTTTATCTTTGAAGCAGACGACTTCTCAAAAATTGTAGACCTGTGTAATTTCTGCATTTGTTGTTTGGGGTTAAGAAAGGGGATGATTTGGAAATGTAATTTTAGATAACTATATAAGGTATTAAACCAAAAACATACACAAGTTACATTACAAAATATGTATACTATCCTGCAAACGCGTATTGCTTTCTGTAGTACTTAGTAGTGTCTAAAGTCACAGTGGCGTGTCCTACCTCTGTATATTCCAAAAGGTACATTAATGCAGTATTATAGTTGTGCCGTCAAAATAAAAACTTGTGTTTAGCTTACAGTTTCTTTACACCAATGGAACTTCATGAAGTCAGACCTGGTTTCCTTACAGTAATGTAAATGAGATCAGAATCCGGCCCACTGATTCCATACAGCATTTACCTGGCTGTGTTGCTAATGTGTGTAGTATTTAATACTTATTTTTCTTAAGCATATAGTTTATTAATGTTACGTGTATGCCATAAAATATGCAGGGTAAGGATTGTTGCCAAGTTAATCTTGGTATAGACAAAAGCTAAAAATCTACTTTTTCGCTTTTCCTGAAAAATTAGATATGGCTAAAAACTAGGGCTGTCAATTAATCGCAGTTAACTCATGCAATTAACTCAAAAAATTAATTGTAATTAATCACACTTATAACAATAGAATACCAATTGAAATGTATTAAAGATTTTTGGATGGTTTTCCACATTTTCAATATTGATTTCAATTATAGCACAGAATACAAAGTGCACAGTGCTCACTTTATATTTTTTATTACAAATGTATGCACTTTAAAAATGATAAGAGTGTTTTTCAATTCACCTCATACAAGTTCTGAAGTGAAATCTCTTTATCGTTAAAGTGTAACTTACAAATGCAGATTTTTATTATTTTTTTGGTTACATAACTGCACTCAGACACAACAGTGTAAAACTTTAGAGCCTACAAGTCAATTCAGTGCTACTTCTTATTCTGCCAATCACTAAGACAAACAAGTTTGTTTACATTAACTGGAGATAATGCTACCTGCTTTTTATTTACAATGTCACCTGAAAATGATAATAGGCGTTTGCATGGCACTTTTGTAGCCAGCGTTGCAAGGTATTTACATGCCAGATATTCTAAACATTCCTACGCCCCCTCATGCTTCGGCCACCATTCCAGAGGACGTGCATCCATGCTGATGGTGCTCATTTAAAAAAAAATAATGCATCAATTAAATTTGTTACTGTACTCCTTGGGGATAGAATTGTATGCCTCCTGCTCTGTTTTACCTTCATTCTGCTATGTATTTCATGTTATAGCAGTCTCGGATGATGACCCAGCACATGTTCGTTTTAAGAACACTTTCACAGCAGATTTGACAAAATGCAAAGAAGGTACTGATGTGAGATTTCTAAAAATAGCTACAGCACTCAACCCAAGGTTTAAGAATCTGAAGTGCGGTCCAAAATCTGAGAGGGATGAGGTGTGGAGCATGCTTTTAGAAGTCTTAAAAGAGCAACACTCTGATGTGGAAACTACAGAATCCAAACAATCAAAAAAGAAAATCAACCTGCTGGTGGCATCTGAGTCAGATGATGAAAATGAACATGTGTCAGTCTGCACTGCTTTGGATCGTTATCAAACAGAACCCATCATCAGCATGGAAGCATGTCCTCTGGAATGGTGGTTGAAGCATGAAGGAACATATGAATCTTTAGCGCACCTGGCATTAAATATCTTGCAATGCCAGCTAAAACAATGCCACACGATCACCAGTTCTCACTTTCAGGTGACATTGTAAATAAGAAGCAGGCAGAATTATCTCCTGCAAATTGTAACCAACCTTGTTTATCTGAGTGATTGTCTGACCAAGAAGTAGGACTTGTAGGCTCTAAAGTTTTACATTGTTTTGTTTTTAAGGCAGTTTTGTCCATAATTCTACATTTCTAAGTTCAGCTTTCACAATAAAGAGATTGCACTACAGTACTTGTATGAAGTGAATTGAAAAATACATTTTTGTTTTTTTTTACCATGCAAATATTTGTAATAAATATAAAGTGAGCACTGTACATTTTGTATTCTGTGCTGTAACTGAAATTAATATATTTTAAAATGTAGCAAACCTCCAAAAATATTTAAAATAAATTCTATTGTTTAACAACACTATTAATTGCCATTCATTTTATAAATCATGCAATTAATCGAGATTAATTTTTTTAATCGCTTGACAGTCCTACTGAAAACATATTCTTGTATTGGTGGACGCTGTTGGTACTGTATATATTGATGTTTCATTCACTTGAAATGACATTCTAAAGCAGAGTTCCCAAATTTTTGAAACCTGAGTCCCCTTCAGGTAAAACAAAACCAATCATACTCCCCTGCAATCCCATCATGTATTGGTCAAGGCCTACACATCTTAATTTCTGCACCTTCTGCTTCCTCCTCCACTCCTCTTCCCTCCACCTTGAGAAATACTGTAACTGCACTTGCATTCCCCCTCTGGGATTCACTCCAGCAGTGCCCAGTCAGGTCTCATGTCTCCAGCTGTCATCTAAATTTCTGGGTAATGACCCTTCTCCCATTTCATTCTGATTGGGGAGTTTTAAGGCTCCAGAGCCTCTTACCTTACACTGTGAAAACCCTTCTTTCTCTCTGAGGGCTGTGAGTAGTATATTGCCAGCAGTTACAAGTATCCACACAGCTCTTTCTAATCAAGCACATTTACTCACCTACTCCAGGACAGGCCCAACAAAGAAAGTAACAGAACGTCACTAGCTGTCACCGTCAGCCCCCAACTAAAATCTCTCCAGCGCGTCATCAAGGATCTACAACCTATCCTGAAAGACGATCCCTCACTCTCACAGATCTTGGGAGACAGGCCAGTAGTCCTCGCTTACAGACAGCCCCCCAACCTGCAGCAAATACTCACCACATCCACCCACTATACAACAAAAACACTAACCCAGGAACTTATCCTTGCAAAAAAGCCCGTTGCCAACTCTGTCTAGATATCTATTCAAGGGACTCCATCATAGGACCTAATCACATCAGCCACACCATCAGAAGTTCGTTCACCTGCGTATCTACCAATGTGATATATGCCATCATGTGCCAGCAATGCCCCCTCTGTCATGTACATTGGCCAAACTGGACAGTCTCTACGCAGAAGAATAAATGGACACAAATCAGACGTCAAGAATTATAACATTCAAAAACCAGTCGGAGAACACTTCAACTTCCCTGGTCACTCAATTACAGACCTAAACGTCGTTCAAAAACAGAGTCCAACGAGAAACTGCAGAACTGGAATTAATTTGGAAACTGGACACCATTAAATTAGGCTTGAATAAAGACTGGGAGTGGATGGGTCATTATACAAAGTAAAAACTATTTCCCCATGCTAATTTTTCCCCTACTGTTACTCACATCTTCTTGTCAACTGTTTGAAATGGGCTATCCTGATTATCACTACAAAATTTTTTTTTCTCCTGCTGATAATAGGCCACCTTAATTGATTAGTCTCAGAGTTGGTATGGCAACACCCATTTTTTTCATGTTCTCTGTGTGTATATATATCTTCCTACTGTATTTTCCACTGCATGCATCTGATGAAGTGGGTTTTAGGACACGAAAGCTTATGCCCAAATAAATTTGTTCATCTCTAATGTGCCACAAGTATTCCTCCATTCTTCTTACCTCTACATTGATTACACTTGCTTCATGCTTTGAAAGGTAACCTTTGAAACCATAACAGCTAGAGCTTTACTCAAAAACAAAAAAAGGAGACTAAAAGAATTGACTGCCCATGCCCCACCAGGCTCCTTGGCACCCCCTATGGTGATTTACCCCACAGTTTGGGAAACACTATTCTAATAAACTTTTACAGCATATACATGTGCGTGCAGAAGTTAAGAGGTTAATCTACTGAATTAGGGTAACAGCATTTCTGTTTTAAGGTTTAGTGTGTGGTGTAAAAGGTTTTTGAGTAATTTATATTTTATGTATCTTTCAGACAAGTGAAGTTTTGAATACATCGCCAGACGAGGAAGATAATGTTTGCAGCTCTTAAATATCATGCAGTAGACTATTTATATGAGGTACAGTTTACTGTTGCACTTCCCTTGCTCTATAGGAAATGTGGTGGAAATAATTACACGCAGAATTCGATACATTTTTGAAATCATAAAGCAACTAATTACTTAAGGATTCAGTTTAAATGAGCTCTTTTTACTGCACTGCTGCTGCACACAAGACCTTAATTCTCTCTCTGGCATATTATGGTGAAGTGATTGCTGGTATTTTACAATAGAGTCCAAATATTATCCTGCCAAAACTGAAGAGCATCCACTTTTTGATGGTCTGTTGCACTTATGATATTGTTTTAGAGGTTGTTTCCTGCTCATAGCTCATTTTGGAGAGTATCCTGAGTCTTTTAAAGTTAAAACTC
The DNA here is from genome assembly GCF_013100865.1 of Trachemys scripta elegans. Lineage (NCBI taxonomy): Eukaryota > Metazoa > Chordata > Testudines > Emydidae > Trachemys > Trachemys scripta. The sequence goes on along the minus strand of NC_048303.1, from coordinate 115,134,156 downwards.
TTAATTACTTTTTTTCCAAGAAGGAATCCAGTGTTCTTTCAACTTTAATGTGCAGTAGAATAGAATTTCCACAATGTTATTCTCCTTTGATGTTTTAATAACAGGAAAGGTGTGTATCTGTATAATGTTTTCAGTAAAATTTAGGCCCATGGAATGTACGCATTTGTTGAAATAATTTTATCTACAAGGAGCATTTTAGTTTTGTAGTTTATCAGTTACAACATAGAAACATTATGAAGTCTTGTTTTCCTTCCTCTCTTCAGTTGTGCAATGTTATTGAATGTGTCAGTTGCTCATTGCTGAAGCATGTTGTCCCACTGTAATTTAGTTTTCTCTTTTTAGACTTTCTAAAAACTGTGGGCCAAATCACAAACCTGTCCACCCATAGAAAACTAAAGAGGGAGCAGTTCTAGTGTGTGAGTGGTAGGGAGAGGCCCTCAGACATAATGTCTTTAAGAGTTCAGGGGGAGTACAGTGTGCAGAAGCTCTTGCTACTCTTCTAAAAAGATGTAGCTTGCATTGCATCCAGTATGGTCCTGCTGGTGCTTGAAGGTACACAAAGGGCCACAGTCCATGAATACTCTACCCACATTCCTCTCCCCACAGGTAGAAAGTATTCCTTAGCACACCCATGCAGCAGGGTACCTCCTAGTACTTTTTTGAGTACTAGCAGCTAACTTCTGTTACCACTCCAGAGCTTCAACTGGCCTAGAATGTGGTTAGGTTGCTGGCCCTGCAAAGCACATGCTGAAATGGAACTTATACTGTTTCTTCTTGGAGCAGCAGTCAGGTGTGTCCAGCGTGTATTTCTCTCCCACCAGCCTTAAGCTGTCCTGCTGCGTGCTGTAGTCAATGCTTTCCTCCCTATCTCAGGCAAGAAAGAACAGGATTTAGTTCTATATTTTCTTTTCCAAAATAGTCTCTTTTCTCTTTGTTTTCCTCACAGATAGCACAGTCTTTCACAGGCACCAGAGTAGTAGCCACAGAAGGTCAAGCCGTCTCGGACTATTGTAGGAATGTTTGCATGTCAGTGCTGAATATTGGCTTGAGCCTCCCAGTACCAGTCTGGTCTGACAATACAGTGATGTGCTGCTTCAAAATTGAAGTTCCATTCCTTGTTCCATTGCTGCTCCTCATTTCCATCATCCTGACAGTCTGATGCACATAGACTTAAACTGATCTTCCAGGATCTCTTGATCTAATACACTATTGAATCAAACACTGTTGCCAAAAGCATACAGATCTCAAGAGCGACCAGTTCTTGCTGAGCATTCTCTGATTCCTATACCCTCCAGTAGTTCAATTTCAGTGAGGGTTATATTCTTAATTTACTTATTTCTTGTTCCTTTCACTCCCTACTATTATTTCTCAACCTGTCTAGTTTGGCTGAGTTATTGGAGAAGGCTGGGTGTTCAGAACACTAAAGCTTTGTATATTAGCCAGATTCCCCACATTAGTGTTAGTGCAGGGGTGGGCAAACTTTTTGGCCCGAGGGCCACATCTGGGTATAGAAATTGTATGGCGGACCATGAATGCGCACAAAATTGGGGTGGGAGGTGCGGGTTCTGGGGTGGGACCAGAAATGAGGAGTTCAGGGTGCAGGAGGGAGCTGGAGCAGGGTGGGGGGGTGTGAGGGCTCCAGCTGGAGGCACGGGGCTCTGGAGTGGGGGTGGGGATGAGGGATTTGGGGTGTAGGAGGGTGCTCCAGGCTGGGATCAAGGGGTTTGGAGAGCAAGAGGGGGGATCAGGGCTGGGGCAGGGGGTTGGGGCACAGGGGGGTGACTCAGGGGTGCAGGCTCCAGGTGGCGCTTACCTCAGTGGCTCCTGGAAGCAGCAGCATGTCCCCCCTCAGGCTCCTACTCCGAGGTGCAGCCAGACAACTCAGTACGCTGCCCCATCCACAGGCACCACCCCTGAAGCTCCCATTGGCCATGGTTCCCGGCCAATAGGAGCTGCAAGGGCGGCACTTGGGGTGGGGGTAGCATGTGGAGCAGAGCCCCCCGGCTGTCCCTATGCATAGGAGCCAGAGGGGGAACATGCCGCTGCTTCTGGGAGCTGCGTGGAGCAGCCCGCAACCCTGCTCCCCAGCTGGAGCGGGGCAAGCCCCAGACCCCGCTCCCCAGAGGGAGTTTGAGGGTGGGATTAAAACGGCTGACGGGCCACATCCGACCCATAGTTTGCCCACCTGTGTTAGTGCTGTGTTAGTGATTGCAAACTAGCGTCTCCAAATCCCCCTTTAAATTATAATAGATAATGGACTGCACTGAGACGATAAACTTCACATCGTGTTTTTCAATCAAAAGTGACCCTTACTGAGAAGTTGTGGTTAGGTTATTAGTAAACAATACATGTAAAATTATTAAGTACTATCTCATTAAATAGTGTACATATACATTACTACCAGCATTCCTGCAATAAGAGTTATACGCGATTGAAGTTACTAAAGTGAAGTAATTAATCTTAAACAATACACTCAATAGCAGTATTTCATTAAAAAGTTTTATAATATAGACACTTTTCATAAGCATAGGCCCAATTTATATTTGTTCCAGTTTCCAACCTTCCTTCCAACAAATGTAATTCTATTTAGGTTATTAAACTAATATAATTCTCAATAAAACTTCACTCCCGTTCTTACCATTATTTGCTGATCTGTCCATTTATTACCAGTATTTATTTTCTTAATAATTCCTACTTAATTACCATCTGGTAGCTTACCTAAGTAGGTGATCTTTGCAAAGCATTTGGGGAATTATACCATAAGATGACACAAATTGTCAGAAAGACAAACGTGTATTGTCATATTGTACTTGTTTCTTTGATTTCTGCCATGAACTTCATTAACCATATTTTCTTTTACAGTGAATGTAGTGGTTTTAACAATGGGCTTAAATATGAATTGCTTAGTATGGGCTAGTGGTTAATAGTCTGTCTGCACTAGCATGCTGCAGACCCAGGTTCAATTTCCAGTTCTTGTCTTCTGCTCTCGGGGCTGACAAAAAATAGAACTTTGACCCGGACAAGAGGTTGTATAGCTTATCAGTATCATATTCACCAACTTCTGCCAGTGCCTTTTTAAATAAATTTGTTTGTATATATTGGAATATTTTTTTTGCTTCCTGACAGGCTTCATGGGAGAGCTGGTCTCTTTCTGAAGGACTATTAGGGGGGCAGCTACCACCTCTGTTTCTCTGCAGGACCCCAGTTAGCAGACTACCTCAGATTCGTCAGCAGAGAGTTCTGGCTTTTCGAACCACAGCTGGACCATCAGATCAGGTGTCATAGCAAAGAGGCTGAGGGCCTACCCTGAAGTTGGGGGACATTTCTAGAAGCTTGGCGAGACATTTCTAGTGGGGTAGAGGACACAGATGTAGAAACATATGGATCTCTAGACTCCTCCTTGGCATTCTTCCCTGTTTCGGTGCAGAGCTTCTTTCTCTCTCATACCACTCTCTTACCCTCAGAACCCTGGATGTCTCCAGTGTCCCCCTGCCTCCCAAATTATCAGTGATTCACCTGCTCATCACTCCAAGCTCCTATTGTAGAATCCCTTTCTTCCTATTCTCCCTGTCCCCACCACACTCCCCATATCTTCCTTTCCTGCCCCCCTTAAGTTTGTGCTTTCCTTTTTGGGCTTCTGTGGCACAGTGTTTGTGAAGATACTTTATTGAATCTGGTGCTAAATAAAGAGTTACTGAAGATGCCAGGCTGACCATTAAGTATTAGAATTTTTTCAGAGGATTTTAAGTAGAATTAGTAGCAGGTCTACAAAATACTTTAAATTGTGTCTATATAAATAAAATTTATATAAATGCTTACTCTGTTTTACTTTGTTATTTTGGATGAAAATAATAGGATTTGTTGGGGAATTTTTGTGACCTCGTGCTGGCATTTGTGAATAACTAAGCATTTTCAACAGACACAATAGGATTCATTTTCAATGGCCTCTACCCAGCTTCCAGATGTGCATGTTAGATTGTTCAGTGGGTATATACAAGTGTTGGTATACTCATGGGCAATTGCACATGCAAAAGTGCAGGTGCACCTAAGTATAAGTGCAGTTTTACATGTGCGCAAGTGGAGATCAAGAGCTAAAAATCTGGCTCAGTAAAATTAAGATCCTCTGTTAGGGCCTGTCATAACTATAAAGGGAAGGGTAACAGCTCTCTTGTGTACAGTATTATAAAATCCCTCCTGGCCAGAGACTCCAAAATCCTTTAACCTGTAAAGGGTTAAGAAGCTAAGGTAACCTGGCTGACACCTGACCCAAAGGACCAATAAGGGGACAAGATACTTTCAAATCTTGGTGGGGGG
>NC_048303.1:115094402-115129743 GCF_013100865.1 Trachemys scripta elegans | reverse complement strand
AGGGGGGGGGGGGGGGGGGGAAGGCTTTTGTTTGTGTTCTTTGTTTGGGAAGTTGTTCGCTCTTGGGACTGAGAGGGACCAGACATCAATCCAGGTTCTCCAAATCTTTCTGAACAAGTGTCTCATATTTCAAACTTGTAAGTAAACAGCCAGGCAAGGCGTGTTAGTTTTACTTTGTTTTCTCAACTTGTAAATGTACCTTTTACTAAAGTGTTTATCTCTGTTTGCTGTACTATGAACCTAAGGTTAGAGGGGGGTCCTCTGAGCTCTTTAAGTTTGATTACCCTGTAAAGTTATTTTCCATAATGATTTTACAGAGATGATTTTTACCTTTTTTCTTTAATTAAAAGCCTTCTTTTTAAAAACCTGATTGATTTTTTCCTTGTTTTTAGATCCAAGGGGGTTGGATCTTGATCCACCAGGAGTTGGTAGGAGGAAGGAGGGGGGATGGTTAATTTCTCCTTGTTTTAAGATCCAAGGGATTTGGATCTGTATTCACCAGGGAATTGGTGAAGGTCTCTCAAGGCTACCCAGGGAAGGGAACTAGCTTTGGGATGGTGGCAGCGGACCAGATCTAAGCTGGTAGTTAAGCTTAGAAGTTTTCATGCAGGCCCCCACATTTGTACCCTAAAGTTCAAAGTGGGGAAGCAGCCTTGACAGGGCCAGATTGCTCCACTATTACTCACAGTAAGTATCGCCTTAATCCTTGAATAGCTCATTAAAATCAATAGGATTGTTTGAGAAGGAAGGTACTATTCAGCAGGAGTAAAGGTGGAACAATCTAGCTGATAATTATATTACTATTTTTCTTGTGCAGAATGTGGCAAGGCAGAAGTTTTCTATTGATCGGTTATCATTTCGTGTTCCTCCCTGTTTACATCAAGATGAGAATTACCATCATACTGGAGTCTTTGCTGATGATAAGTACAGGAGGCCATGGAAAAGAGGTGTTCTATTTATTTTTAATTTTCTATTCAGATTCATTTTGAACCTAGTGAAAAACTGGTAGCTGGGATACAAGAACTGACGATCCTGGTTGCAACAATTACTTCCAGTATGCTAACTCACACCAGCTGTGAAGATAATATGCATACACTGCTGAAGTAACAAGTAAATAGACATTTCTTATTAAGTGTGTGTGTGGGGGGGGTGTATATGTGTATGTATGTATATATATATATATATAAATAAAAAAACGCGGTAAAGCAGTGCTCAGGGGAGGGGGGCTGCACACTGTGGATCAAAGCAAGTTCGATATAACGCAGTTTCACCTATAACGCAGTAAGATTTTTTGGCTCCCAAGGACAGCGTTATATCGAGGTAGAGGGGTGTGTGTGTGTGTGTGTGGCAGATACAGCACAACCGATAAGGATCAGGTACAAGTGGCACACAGACATTTCTGAAAAGGAGAGTAGTGATAGAAGTAGTGATAGAAGATAAAGTGAAGAAAAAGTTTTGTGGAGAGATTTGAAGGGTGGTACAGAGGTTTGGTGCACACAAAGAAGGAGACTGTTCCAAGCACAGAGGTAGATAATATGAAAGTGTTTATAATTTCATATTTATTTCAAGTTAACTTCCTCTTACAGTTCTTCAAGGGAGACTGAGGCCTGGTCTACACTAACGCTGTAAGTTGATCTAAGTTATGCTAGTTAAGTTACATAAGTAACGTAACTAAGTCGAAGTATCTTAGATCGACTTACAGCGGTGTCCATGCTGTGCTATGTTGACGGGAGACACTCTGCTAGCGACATAGCTTCTGTCTCTCATTGAGGTGGATTACAGATATTGACAGGAGAGTGCTCTCCCATTGACTTAGCATGTCTTCACTAGGCCCGCTAAATCGATGCTGCTGCGTCGATCACAGCAGTGACAAGTTAGCTGTGTAGTATAGACATGGCCTGAGAGCATTGCTTCTTCATTACCTACTAGCTACAATATTGCTGGGCTCTGAAGGGGCTTGGCTTACTTGTAAAAATTAAACTAATTTTAACATGACTTTTCTCTGAACTATTTGTATTTGTTTCTCTGTTCTAGTTTCAGTTGTTTCCACACAAAAAATGATGGATATTTCAGTCCTGGATCAATGGAAGCAAAGTTTATATGTAGAGGATTTCCTGGAGAAGTCTGTACCCTTTATTTACAATCAAAATTAATTTTCTTGATGCTCATCTGAATAATGCCTGAATCGTAAATTAATAATTATAATAAGAGTATAGAAAGGTTTTGTTAATAGTACAGAGTATCTGTGGCTTAATTAACATCTTACAGTTTACTTTTATTTACCTGAGACTTTTGGTAAACCTTGCACTGTATTTACATGGAGCATTTTCTGCTTCCTACTTAACTTGAAAAAATAATGGACTAATGAGCTCTAAAGTATACCTCCTGCCATTCAGCTAAGCCCTTGAAATCTGTTCATGACCATAAAAGGAAAGAGTCAGGATTTGTGGGGTTGTGTGGTTTGTTTTTTTTTAAGAGTCAGTTACAGCTCAGAAAACTGGAATGAGCCTATTCAGAAAAAGGCTTTTTGTAAATCTTTAAAAATATGTCAGGGGGTGGTGGTGGAGCTCAACTTGCATTTTAGAGATATGTACAAAAATTATTCTACTAGTCAAGAAATAGCAATAAAAATGTCTGGCATAGCAAATCAGATATGAAAAACATGTTCTTTGAAAAAAGAGTTCCTTTTTTGGTAACGTGGCCTTTTTAGTTTGCATAGGATTTGAAAGGGAAAGTATGTTTTGTAATAAACAGATAAATGGTGCCTCGTTCTGCTCTCACAGCATTGTAAATTTGAAATGACTCCATTGAAGCCAGTGGAGTTACGCCAATGTAAAATGGTTTAAGTTTGGCAAAGCTATAAGCAACTGATAATAGGGTCATATAATGGGATGTGTCAAGCAACCTTAACTTTAGGTGCCTCTACCTGTACCACTTATAACAAAGGGTCCTGGCAAACTTAAAATCACAGTTCTGCCTGATTAAGAGTTACTGAACGTTGTTATGAGTAATGTTTAAGATTACTGTAATTAAAGAGTTAGAGGGAGGGAAAAGTATATCTCAGTTTTTCAGTTTGTTTACTTTGGGTACTTGAGTACACTTCATATATAGTCAGCTTCCCTGTTTCCTCTGTATAGCTAGTTAATCAATTGACAGTACTTTGTTCATTGTGTGGGGTCTTTTGCACAGTAACAGGAGAGAGGAAAACAATTAAAAAACATAGGAAAATGTGCTTGCAAAATTGGTAGGGGAACATAGGAGCAGATGTAAACTTGAATTTACTTTAAATTAAGTCACTGGGAATTTTCCTAAGTGATGACTTCAGAGCTGGTATATAATTTAGCCAGAATGTTGTTTTCAATTGATACTTTGCACATATATTTTTTATTTAGTTAGTTAGTTTGTATGTTTATTTAATAAGGACTTGGTATTGCTTTTAGCAACATTATATTTATAATTTCCACTTAGTGCATTTGTAGCAGTGTCTGACAGTACTTTAAAAAGGTTTATTGACTCACCTACTGTATGAATAGAGGTGGAATAAAAATGTACACTGCTCTGTAGGGTACATTCAACTAAAGTGCCTTGGAGAAAACAGGCATGTTTTGAAGATCTGGTTGCATATGTTAATTCAGTTTCTAAATCATAATACAGTTACCTTGGACAACTGTAGGTAACTGTATTATGACAAACTGGAGAAATAGTCTGAAGATAATAGGATGAAATTCAATAAGAACAAATGCAAATTACTCCACTTAAGAAGGAACAGTTGCACACATACAAAATGGGAAATGACTGTATAGGAAGGAGTACCACAGAAAGGAATCTGGGGGTCATAGTGGGTCATAAGCCAAATATGAGTGAATAGTGTAACATTGTTGCAAAAAAAAAAAAAAAAAAAGCCCAAAACCAAACATCCTTCTGGGATGTATTAGCAGGAGTATTGTAAGCAAGACATGAGAAGTAATTTTTCTGCTCTACTCCGCACTGATTAGGCCTCAACTGAAGTACTGTGTCCAGTTCTGGGCACAAAATTTCAGGAAAGATGTGGACAAATTGGAGAATGTCCAGAGAAGAGCAACAAAAATGATTAAAGGTCTCGAAAATATGACCTATAAGGAAAGATTTTTAAAATTGGGTTTGTTTAGTCTGGAGAAGAAAAGATTGAGGGGGGACATGATAACAGTTACAAGGAGGAGGGAGAAAAATTGTTCTCTTTAACCTCTGAGGGTAAGACAAGAAGCAATGGGCTTAAATTGCAGCCATGGCAGTTTAGGTTGGGCATTAGGAATATAATTCCTAACTGTCAGGGTGGTTAAGTACTGAATAAATTGCCTAGGGAGGTTGTGAAATCTCTGTCATTGGAGATTTTTAAGAGCAGGTTAGACAACTCCTGTCAGGGATGGTCTAGATAATATTTAGTCCTGCCAAGTGTGCAGAGGACTGGACTAGATTTCATAGACTATTAGGGTTGGAAAGGACCTCAGGAGATCATCTAGTCCAACCCTCTGGTCAAAGCAGAACCAATCCCCAGACACACTTTTACCCCAGTTCCCTAAATGGCCCCCTCAAGGATTGAACTTACAACCCTGAGGGCTTAGCAGGCCAATGCTCAAACCACTGAGCTATCCCTCTTGAGGTCCCTTCCAGTCCTATTCTATGATTCAGTGATTCAGATACACCCCTTGAAGCCTTCTTAATTATAACCAAACAGTAAAAAAATTTGTAAGATCCTAGAATGAGGAAACATCCGTATGTATTATCAGCTGTTTATTGCTATGGCATTCTCAGAATCCTCAAGTTGATTGAGGATAACTGTATTCCTGCCTAAACTTCTGCAATTTGATAGGTGGTTCATGTCTGCTCAAAAGTGAGCTAGATGGAAACATAAATTAAGGAATGAATTTATTGATATCCCATTTACGGGAAAGAAAATATGCCTCTTACCAAGACAAGAGAATCAGCTATAATCTATTGATCATCTCTACTTCACAGTGAGTGATAATTCTTATGAGGTTTTAGTGACCCCATGCCCCTCACTTGGTAACATGTGCTGCTACCAGCCAAAGCATTGTACAGACCAATAAACACAAATTGAAAAAGAAATAATCAGAAAATAAACTCTCAAAGCACCTTTTATACAAAGGCAGGGCAGTTGAGGTAACAGCAGTGAGTGATTTAAGAATCAATTAGAAGCCGTGTCAGGGGAAATTAAATACTAAGTAGGGAGAAGCCTTAAGACCAAATGGCCTTTACTTTTCACCAAAAATATTATGTACAGCAACTGTTTATACTTTTGCATTAATTTATGCAGCCCTGATAAAGCTGAGGAAATCGGTGGCTGTATTAGTCTTCAAATTTGAAGTGTTTGACAGTTTCATTTCTAATTTTTAATAAATCTTGATTTGGCCTAGATACCACTGGAAAGATTAATTGGTATCACAATGATGCGTTATAATTAAGAACAGAGGATCAACTTGTGATTTATGTGCTTTGCAGAGTTGTTTAGTGTAAGTAACAAACAATGGTGACCTAAATCATTTTGGTATTTTAAGATAGCACCCTGTACAGTGCAAAAGATTACATGCAGCAGTAACACCGAACATCCCCCACAAGAGGCTATTTAGGAAACTAAGTAGTCATGGTATGAGAGGTAAAGTGCTGTCGTGGACTAGAAACTGGCTAATAGACAGAAGACAAGGACCAGGAATACATGTGAATTTTCAATATGGCAAAGGTTAACATTGAGTATCTAACGGCTGTCCTAGAATTGGTTATTTAGTATGTTTACTAACTATGTGGAGACATCAGTGAATAATGAGGTGAGTAAACTGGCAGATAACATCAAATTATTTCAGATTGTGAAAACTAAAGAATACTGTGAGGAAATTCCAGGGACTTCAGGAAAGCTAGATGAATGGGCAGCACAATGTCAGATACAATTTAATGTTGACAAATGCAAATAATGCACATTATAAGGAATAATTGAAATTACCCATTCACATTACTGGGGTTCTTACTTGTAGCTACTTGGGCATCAGCTCAGTGAAAATCTGTGTTCAGTGTGCTGCAGGAAGCAAAGATTAGGATTAGTAAGGAATGGGATGGAAGCTAATACTCAAAATGTTCTGATGTCTTTATGTAAAATAAGTGGTAGACCTGCTCCTGGAATATTGTTTGATTCTGGGCTAGGCTAACAGTAAAGAAGTATGGCTCAGGGATTTAAGCAACAATATGCTTATTTTACTGGACAGTTGTACTTGGTTTTTTTAATCATAGTTCGGAACAGTAAATTGTCAAAGTATACCGCAGTATATGCTGATATGTTTCCACCCACTCTAACCTAGAGAACAGTGACTAGATATTCAGCATCTTTACTTATAGTTGGGTCACTGCCTATTATTCAGGTTGCCCATAAGGTTTCCATTATAAGACCCTGATATCAGTTGCCTATAACTTTGCCAAACTTTGGCCACTGGATTTGAAATTTTCCTTCCTGGATGTCTTTTTATAAAGTTTCAGTTGAAATGGTTCAGCCATTTCTGAGGACAAGGTTGGAAAAATAAGTTCTTTTGCAATGTTAAAAACATTCAGGTGACCTTTTCTTTGAGAAGCTATAATGCTTTGGCATGTGGGGGGATATGCCTTTTACTGTTTCCAGGAATATCTGCTTAAATTTGGAAAAGCAATAAGCATTTGAAAAATCTGTTTGCATGTGTTCAATAATCTGAGACTTCTTTTAATTTAGTAGCTAATCTCTGAAGAGTACATCCTCAGTGAGCATGTTCCAGTCCCTCACAGCTCCTATTTGTGACTAAGGCCATGTCTATACTAGCTAGTTTACAGCGGCACAGTTGTACTGATGCAGCTATGCTGTTGTAAGATCACTTGTGTAGCTGCTCTATGCCGATGGGAGAGAGCTCTCCTGTTGACATAATAAAACCACCTCCACGAGCAGTGGTAGCTATGTCAGTGGGAGAAGCTCTCCCCCCCCTCCCCCCCCCAGCATAGAGCTGTGCATACTACCACTTATGTGGCAAAACTTATGTCACTCAGGGGGTTGGAGGTTTTTTCACAGCCCTAAGTGACGTAAGTTTTGCCAACGTAAGTGGTAGTGTAGACATGGCCTGAATCACATGCACCATTCTCACAGAATGACTGAGCATGCTACAGCCCAGCACTGTGAAGATAGACACTCTCTGTAATTGCTGCTCTCACCTGCTCTGGGCCAAGGAGTGGTTGGGCACCAGAACAGAGCAGGGAGTGTCTCTCTCTCTCTCTCTCTCTCTCTCTCTCTCTCTCTCTCGTGTGAACAGTGGGCAAGAGGAAGATACTTAATGCAAATGCAGGGGGGACAAGAGGTGGACTGGGAGGGGAGGGAAATGTGTAGATTGTGTCAAGAGGGGAAAGACTGGGATTGGCTGGACAAGGAGACTAGGACTGGCAAATCGTGGTGGGCAGAAGAGACAGATCTTATGAGGAACCAGAATGTGGGAATAGAAGAGGGACTGGCTGGGTAAAGAAACTGGGACAAGGAGCCAGGGAGGGGAGGGGATAGCGAGTGATATTGGATAAGTGGCCTAGAGAGAGAGACTAGATTGAGAACTGGTGAGGGGAGGGACGTAACAGATCAGACGAGAGAAGAAATGGGGCTGGCTTGCAAGGAACTGGGACTGAGAATTTGTGGGGATAGACTGGGACTTGGATGGAAAGTCTGGAGGAGGAAACTAGGACTGACTAGGCTAGGGGATTGGGACATGAAGCCTGAGAAGTAGAGACTGGGACTGGATCAGCAAGGAGAATGGGACTGGGAGGAGGAACCAAGGGTGGAGAAGAGTCTACTTTGACAGGGACAGAGTTCAGTGGGGCAGACTGAGTCAAGCTTGGGGAAAACAGGCAGAAGGTCTGTGTCCACAAGAGAGCAGTCCCCTCCAGAGCCTGGAATGGAACTCAAGATTTCTTTTTCTCACCATTCCTTTGTTGCCAGTAAATATCTTCGAACCCCACTGTCAAACTCTGTGTCTCTTCATCCTATAGTGCTGGTCTACAGAAGGATGGCAACTCACTAATGCTATCAGTTACTTTATTAGTTCAAGTGGCAGTGGTCTGTGCAGTGGATCTAAAAGTTCCAACCCTGCTGATGAACCGCAAGGGTGTCAATAGGGTGCCACATGATGGAATTTCTGTCTTTTCAGTTTGATTTTTAAAAAATCCTTGGAAATTACACACACAACCTATATTTAAACATTATTAAATTTGCGAAGTCAAGCACACAAAAGTTAGAAAATACCAGTTTTAAGGTTGCCTATACAACCTTAATTTGGCCCCCTTGTATATATGTACTGGCTTTAATTACATAATCCCATACTATTTTTGCTCAGAACCCCTACCCCATTGAGAGCACAGGATGGATCTATTCTGGGAAGGAATCAGGATTATGTAGTGAAGGAGGACGTTGTCTATATGACCCTTGCCTAATTTGTTGCCGAAGTTGGAAGGTGTGAGTGAATGAGGGATGGGATTTCAGGAAGAGAAAGGACAGTCTCATGGTTAAGGTAGTTGAATGCTCTCCTGAGGAAATGGATTCTATTTCTGCCTCTGCCACAGAGTTCCTGTTTGATGCTAGGCAAGTCACTTAAACCAAATTTTTCATAGGTAGTTAACAATTCTGTTCCTTGTTTTCTGGGTGCCCAACTTGAGACCCTTAGGCTAGGTCTACACTACCCGCCTGAATCGGCGGGTAGAAATCGACCTCTCAGGGATCGATTTATCACGTCCCGTCGGGATGCGACAATCGATCCCCGAATCTGCGCTCTTACTCCACCAGCGGAGGTGGGAGTAAGCGCTGCCGACAGAAAGCCGCAGAAGTCGATTTTGCCGCCGTCCTCACAGCGGGGTAAGTCGTCTGCGATACGTCGAATTCAGCTACGCTATTCACGTAGCTGAATTTGCGTATCTTAAATCGACTCCCCCCTGTAGTGTAGATGTACCCTGTGTCTGATTTGCAGGCTTACAGTTCCAAGTGAAGTGCAGAGGAAATGTGCTTTGAATATATAAAGTGCTATGTAATGCTAAGTATGCTGAAAAATCATGTTCTAAGCATCTCAAATTGTGCATTCAAAATTATTATAAACTTTTTACCTTAATCTTTCTGTGTCTTAGCTCCCCCTCTGTAAAAGGGTGAAATACCACTCCCTCACCTCACAGGGATGTTGTGAAGGTAAATTAACTAAAGTTTGTGAAGCACTCGGATACTATAGCGATGAGCACCACAGAAGAACCCAAGAGTAAATGAATAATTCTGTATTCAGAGCAGGATTTGAACAGTATACAGTATATAAGGCTTCAGGCTGCCCATTGAACAATGAGGATAAAACAAAATATTAAATAGCTTTTCATGAATTGAGCACTGTCCGTCCTGTGCACTGTATGAGGCAGCAGTACTGTGGGGAAAAAATAGCTTGTGATCATGTAATTAAAAACTCTATCATAATGTATACATAGTGGGCATGAATTAAAGTTGTGTGGGCAACTTTAATTCTGGCATTTCCTAACTTTAGAATGCTTGATTTTGCCACTGTAATGTTTTTTAAACAAAGTTTGTGTGTAATGTGTAGATATTATTGAGAACTGTAACCTGTCTGCTTTCCCTAAAGTGAATTCTTTTTAATTTAAAATAAAAAGATCTTAAATTACTAAGTCCAGAGGAGAGGTTGCAATAGTGTAAGTTAAATTGGATTGTTGCTAGCAATAGTAAAGTATTAAATTGTTTAGATACTTGTCTATCTTAGGAATTTCAAAGGCACCATATTTAAGTGCTGCAATGAACTAAAACGTATTATGGATACTGCTGATACTATTTGGGAAACTTGTAATTAATGATTAGTAAAGACATGCTGGAATGGATTTCGAAGTATCAACAAATGAGAACAAAACACTTGAGTAAATATTTTTAATTTGTGACTAATTTAAAATTCTTTTTTGGGTAAAATTTTCAAAAATATCTGAGTGACTGATGCCTAAATCCCATTGACGTCCAATGAGACTTAGGCTCCTAAAAGCCTAACTCACTTTTTACAATGGGACTTAGGATCCTAAGTCTCTTAGGTCCTTTGGGAAAATTTTCCATATCATTAGGAACTAAATACATTCATAAATAATAATAGTAGTTTATATAGTGCTTTTTATCTTCAAAGCACAAACTACAGTAATAAATGATAAGGTTACCTACATAGAACAGGCTATTTTTAAAGTGGCAAAATATTTACCACTTTTCCAATCTGGCCTTACTGAAGGCTCAGTTCTATAAGGCGCTGAGCATGCTAGCCTCAATCCAGAAAGTACGTAAGCATATGCTGAACAGTAAATACGTGAGTAGTCCTATTGACTACATTGGGCTTACTTACATGCTTACAGTTCAACATGTGCTTTGCTAGTTTAAGACTAGAGTGCACAGCATCTTGAGGGTTCAATCCCGAAGTGGTGTTCTAGCCCAATATATTTCAATGGGGTTTACAGGTATGTCCTTTCTCACTCCAAATGATCCTATTTATTGCTTTCTTTTACAGTATTACACAGAAATAAAGCTTTGTTAAAATTTATGATTAAAAAGAAATAGATCTGATGCATTTTTCTCTCCTAATTCTATTTTAATAGTGGTTTCTGCTGAGATGTACTTTGATCAGGGCTGTGCACATTTGATAAACTCCATGGAATGGAGCTTTGATTTTTTTTTTTTTCCTTTGGCAGACTATTTTGAATATAATTCAAGATTTCCAATTTGTTTCATATAGAATTTAATCTCGGCAAAAGCCCCTAATCATATTTGCATGTAAATTTAGGGTGAAATTGAGCACTTGGTGCAACTGTGCTGAGGTCCACGGTGTTGCACAGTGTGACAGTCCACGCCGCTCGCAACCTTAGGGGCGTGAACTATCCGCCACCGTCCGTCAAATAGCCCATAAGTCCAGGGCAGTATGGCCTAGCGGCCAGAGTCTATGATGTCCCCTTTTCCTCAAGGAGACGCAGTCTGATGGTAGGAGTCTGTAACACAGCCCTCGGCTACAGGGCAGTAGGGCCTATCGGCCAGAGTCCCGGAAGCAACCCTCGGGTTGGGGGGTAGCATGGCCTAGCAGCCACAGTCTGTCATTGGGGTGCGACAGCCCCAGTAGGGAGGCCCCGACCCAGGGCCCTAACAGTAGCGTAGTGCTTTTCCACCAACTCAGTGGGGGGTTCTGACCAAAACACGCTGAGTTTCCCCAGGGGGCGAAGGTACCACTCTGTCACCCTCCTGGGGTCCCTTCCTACCAGGCTCTCCGTTGGGGTCTCCCAGGAGTCGTCGGGTCCTAGGTACTCGGCGGATTCGGTTGTCCCCTGGGTCTCCTCCAACCGCCGGGGTGCCGGCGGGCCGTGGACGGCGTCTCTTCCTGGTGCAGCCAACAGCTGTGGCTGGTCCGCCACAGGCGCTTCCCCGGCAGGTCCTTCTCCTACAGGCTCCCACCCAGAATGAGCTGGTCTCCCTCCCTTTATACTCCTATAGCACTTGGAGCATGCCCAGTCCGCCCAGGGAGGTGGGACTTCCGCTGCCAGTCCCTGGGGCTTAACTCCTTCCGGGTTAAGGCGGGGTAGCCTGGCCCCGCCACACACCTGTTTACATTATGTTTGAACTTGGCCCTAGCATCATTGCATTGTCCTTACTTGGGACAACAAATTGCCTGGTAGTGTGTTAGTAATATGTTATTTTCTCTAGTATAGAAAATTGAAAGATATAAAAGTATATAGTAAAGATGTCATCTTTCTCGCTTCTTTCTTATATTTCTAGCTAAATCTGAGGTACCACACACTGAAATTCAGTGATAGTGAGGTCTCATGTGAACACTTCCATTCTTGAATCAAATTCAGACCTGTTGTAAGTACAGGTAGATGTAACTCAGTTCAATGCACCGATGTATGGAATCATAGAAAATGTAGGACTGGAAGGGACCTCAAGAGGTCATCGCCTTCACTGAGGCAGGGCCAAGTAAACCTAGACTATCCCTAATGGATATTCATTTAACCTGTTCTTAAAATCTCAAGTGATGGGATTTCCACAACCTTCCTTGGTAAACTATTCCAGTATTTAACGACCTTTATAGTTAGAAAGATTTTTCTAATATCTAATCTAGATCTCCCTTGCTGTCAACTAAGCTGATTATTCCTTGTTCTACCTTCAGTCGACATGGAGAACAATTGATCACTGTCCTCTTTATAACAGCCCTTAACATATTGGAAGACTGTTATCAGGTCCCCCCTCAGTCTGCTTTTTTCAAGACTACACATGCCCCATTAGTTTAATTTCACAAGTCAGGTTTTCTAATCTTATCATTTTTGTTGCTGTTCTATGGAATCCCTCCAGTTTGTCCACATCATTCTTAAAACATGGTACTCAGAACTGGACACAGTAATCAAATCTGAATTTAGCCTTCCTATATATATTTTTGGTCACAGACCAGGCATAATTAGATTGTGTCTAATCATAATATAAGTCCACTGTGTCATTGCCAATCTTTGTCAGACAATCATTTTCATTGTTGAAAGAGATATTGTTATAAAAACATAAGTTATTTTATAATGGGGTTTAATAGATTGAGGAATCACAACAGTATGCCATAACTTTATATTACATAGAGTGTTCTTGCAAAGAGCTGCGTAAGCATCAGAATGCATTGAAAAAGCTCACTTTCTGGATTTTAGGAAACCAATTTCATGCATGGAATTCCATATTAATAATGAACTAATAGAAGTTGTTCCAAGTTCAAATCCCTACTCACAGACTGACACAGAAGAAGCCAATTTACTTATGAAGAATGACTACAAAGAAGAATTCACCCAAGTTATTTGTGTTAAGCCTGACTACGTCCCAGTACTTAAAGCACAAGATCAAGGTAACTAATCAAGTTTACTAATTTCCCTTATAGTGATTCATTCATAGTTTTTCATCTGTAGGTCACTGGTCTGAAAACAGATCAAGGCCCTGATTCTGCAAACACGTTCATTTGCTTAACCTTTCACATGGGTCCCTTTCACTCAAATTTCACTCCAATATGCTTGCAGGATTAGAACGATCGTATGCCGTGACTGAAAGATAATGCCACTGTTTGTTGACTTGTATGAAAGGAGTTGGTAGTCACATTCCCAGCTCAATTCTTAGTGAACTGGTATCCACTTAACAGAAACCACTATAAAGTTCACATTCATTGGCAGCTTCAGCAATTCAAGAACTGAATGGCCGATGGATAACAAACTACCTTACAATCTTAAGTGGTGGTCCCCAAATCAGGGCAGACTCGTGTTGGAATCAGGAAGCATGCACTGACATTATCTATGTTGTACTTGCTTGTTGGGGGGTTGATGGTGTGCTCTGGGATAGCAGTACTGCCTAATGGCAATATTCCAAAGTGTAACACCTCACAACAAGATTCCAAGGGGCGAGTTCCCTGGAAGTTAGAGTTTAGGACCACAGTTTAGGTCCAAAGGTTGTCTTGCCTAGTGGCTATAATTTCGGGTAGTGTCACCCTCTGGTGGGAGAGTGTGTGTGGGGGGGGAAGAGATAGGAAACCCGGGCCCACACTACCCCACCAGGTTCTGATCCAGGGCCCTTCGAAGCAGTAGTCCTTGTACATGGACTAGGGCCTGATACCCATAAGTGCGCTCCCTGGGTCACTTCCTACCCCCTGTTCCAGTCCCTCCGATGTCCCTACTGTATTCAGCTCTGATCCATGTCCTGAATCTCCTCTGGTGGCAATGGTGAGTCCTCACCTTCAGCTACCACAATCAACAGGCTTCCAGTGGCTTGGCTATGAAGCTCAATCCCAGTAGCTTGGAGTCCTGATCGCTTCCTGGTGGTAGGCTGCTGCACCCCACTGCTGTTCTCCACAGTCAGCCCAAACTGAGTTGCGCTGCTCTCTTTTGAATGCTCCGGCCATTGGGAGCATGCCCAGCAGAGGCACAGGGGGGTAGCTACCTGTATCCAGAGAAGCTCCTTAACCCTCACCTTGCTGGTGCGGGGTTGCCAACCCTCCAAGATTGTCTTGGAGCCTCCAGGAATTAAAGATTAATTTTTAATTAAAGATTAATCTTTATGTTTTATGATGAAACCTCCAGGAATACATCGAACCAAAACTGGCAACCCTAGGTTGATACACTGTGTTGCAGTGCTCTTGAATAAAAAGAAGACTGCTATTATGGCCCCAGTCCAGCAAAGCATTTAAACACATGAGTAGCCCTTTTGAGTTTAGTGGGACTACTCATGTGGTCAAAATTACTCATGTAATTCAGTGCTTTGCTGATTTGGGGCTCCAGGCTATCACCTTATTATCTGCATTAAAGTGACTTTTTAAAAAATAAACAATTTAGGCCAACCAATCATTTAAAACATATTTATAGCGCACTCAAATGCAGTATTAAAATATTACCTGCATACTAATATAATACTGTGTATGCACACATCAAACTAAGGAGTATGATGTGTTTCCAGAATATGATCACTCCATTAATACAGGAACTCATTCTGCTAGGCTCTTTACAAACTGGGCAGTTCGTTTTTGAGCAAGAGAAGCTTCTCACACAGCTGCTCGGCTGTTCTAGTCTGCCACAAGTAACTTCTGCGTTGGCAGAAGACATTCTTCTGTCCCTTCAAGGTGGTCGTTGACTGGATCAGTAGTGACTAGCAGTAGAAATGGTGACCTTTTCCCACTGCCTAACTATTGCATTCCTTCAATAAAAACAAAAAACATCAAAAAAATGTCTTGATTCCATGGCCAAATTGGACTCAGACAACATAACTTTGACTGATACTATGCAGGCCATTATTACTTGTAGCCAAAGAGACCACCAACAACAAAAATCTGAAATATAAGATCCTGAACTGTCACAATATCTTGATAACGGTAGTATCATGCCCTTTTTAGTGGGACTAAGTTATCTGACAATCCCTTGAAAAAAGCTCTTAAGGGTTGATTTCAAATGGAACAACCTGCCTTCTCAGTCCAGCTTTTTCATCAGGAATAGATGGGTTCTCAGTCCAGCAATCCAATTCTTCAGGCATTTTGATGTCCTGGAGTCAGTATGTGTTTTTCTAACACTGCAGAACCGAGGACAACACATTTCCTCCTTCAACAACTTAAGCAACAGATAAAGAAAACTTGCCATTAAACATTTCCCTTTCTCCTGCTGTATCAGACCATAGCATTCTAAGTGTTATACAAAAAAGTGGTATCTGACAGAAAAAACAAAGATTTTTCTCTTTTTTTTTTTTTTTCCCTATCTTCCATGCCAGGGAATGTATATTAAAAATAAAGAGAAATTTATTCAGACATAGGATCATAATTCCAGTATGACACTCAAAACATCATCCAGGTATTTTATTCATGTAGTGCCTACAATGATAGGTGGTTTCAGACCTTTTTGAGTTTATATAATATAAACAAGATTATGTACAGAATATATTCCTTTTCTTATTTAAGAAATGTCTCAACAGATCAAGAATACTACATTTCCTTTCCAAGCTATGTCAAATTGTTCCCATAGCTTGCAGTTAAAGGGAAAACTGTATCTATTCATGTCCATGTCATTTGGCATATTCACTTTTGCTACAGTGTTGTCCAAATTGATGAGGTCTTGTTAGCTTATATGAAGAAAGAGAGCATTTAAATCTGCATTATTTGGAAGACCTACTGTTGAAAATTTACTTAAAGGAACTTTCTCTCCACATAGTCCAGTACATGTGCTAATGGGAATTCATAAACAGAAAAACCTCCTTGATATCATTTCCAGGTCTTGTCTATTAGGGAGCTTACAGTTAAAGACATCTCAACTGGTAATTCTCTAATTATTTTAATTTCTAAAAATCCAGGGCTTGATTCTCCACTCACTTCACCAGTTTTACACAAGTGTAACTCCACCAAAGCCAATAGTGTTTCAGCAATGTAAAACTGGTGTAACTGAACGGAGAATGAGGCCCTCAATTTTGAATCCCTCTAATGTTCTGTTCAGGCAGCTGCCTCCCAATGTCTGCAGTTCAATTCTCGTTGGTATTGTGCACACAGATATCCAGACAGAAATATGGCATCCCTAAATACTTTAATTTTCTTCCTGAAATAATTGGGACTAACTTACTTAATTCTCTCATAGTGCCTGCACCATAGCAGTCAGCAATGCCATAGCAGCCCTGAGTCACAAAATTCCCAGGAACATCTCCACATTTCAGTGTAAGCAACAGCTGTGAAATGGTGGCATATATAAAACTGCCAAAGAGGAACAAAGAGCACAAATATAAACAATAAAACCACAAGAATCCCTTATTTCTGGAGAAGCAGAGCCTGTCTACCAGATGCATATCAAGATAAGGCTGACTGGCCCAGTTGCACATTGTGGAAAAAGGAATGGCAATTGATAGGTCTTGTTAGGGCCCCTTCAAAGTACTTAGGTTCTTTTGGAGTACAAGTCAAAGGGGATTCTTCCTCCTCCCCCTCCACCCCTCCTTCCACATTTTCTCCCTAAAGAAAGAGAAGGAGCAAGCAGTTTATTTTTCTGCTTTCCTACTGGGAGAAAGGTGGTTCACACAGTGCAATTCCTTCCCTGATAATACTGTGTCTTCTCATAAGTTTTCAGATCAGTGAGGCCCAGGGTCGGTGCAACCAGTAGGCGGACTAGGCGGCCGCCTAGGGTGCCAAGTGGTTGGGGGCGCCAAAAAGTAGTGCCCCAAACATTTTTTTTAAACAGTGGAGCACAAGGCAGCCGCTGCTTCCCAGCTCCAGAGGGGCTGCCCGCGGCACGGCCAGTCCCTCCCCCCGGCGGAGCAGCCAGCAGCGGAGTGGGGAAGGGGAGGGTGTAGCGCTAGCAGCTGCGCCTTCTTCCCCGCACCGCAGGCCGAGCCAGGCTCCCTGCCGCCCCCAGAGCTCGCAGCGGCAGGAGGCTCGGGCGCGGGGGGGCTGGCTGCCTGTGCCACTGCTGAGAGCCCCAGGGGCGGCGGAGAGCCCGGCTCGGCCTGCGACGCGGGGAAGAAGGTGCAGCTGCTCTCTGCTCTTCGGGCGGAGAAGCTGGGTGTCTACTTCGCCTGCAAGGTACCTAGCTGGGCTGCGGGGAGCTGCACGGGCCCGCGGCGCGCCGGGGTGGACAGGTCAGTCCCTGGCCTGGGGAATGGGGTATGTGGGAGCAACCTGGGCACCCCTCCCCCTGCCAGCACCACCCCCTCCAACACCCACCGACCAGCTACCTTCTCTCCTGTGCACCCCCCGCCCCAACAACCCACCCTGTCCTGCCACTTTTGCCTCTGGGCAACCTCCACCCAGCAACACCCCTCCCCCCAGCCAGCCATGGTCACCTTCACCCCTGCATCAACCTCGGTACACACACACACCCCCGCCCTCATCCTCCTGCCCACTCCTCCCTTGTGCAAACCCCTCCCTGCCCCTTCACCCCCTTGCACTGAGCCCCTTTTGCCTCTGTGCAATCTCTTCCCTGCCACTACACCCCTGCCCCCTCCACCTCTTGGCCCCCTGCAACAATCCCATGCACCCCCCTCTCTGCCACCTTCACCCCCTGGAAGACCCCCATACAACCCCCCTCTTTGCAGCCCCTCCCCCATGGCCCCTGTTCTTTGTGAACATCTGGACCCCTGGGGGGAACTTGGCCGTAGGAAGGTGGGGGCTGGACATCAGAGGGGGGGCGCAAGGTGGAAGTTTCGTCTAGTGCGCAAAATATCCTTGCACCGGCCCTGATGAGGCCTCAACTTGTACAGTACAATGTGCCAAAATACCCCAAATATTATGTATAAGGGCTTCATTAAGTAATCTGAAATTATGATTCACATTATACTTATTGCTCCAGATTGCATCACAGTTTTTTGCGTATGAACACCATCCAAAGCAGTTGCTAGAAGTTTACCACTTTGGGAAAGTGAAACAATCTGATCACTTAAATAGAGTTATGTCCCAGAGCCACATAGAGGACCCGGGTGGCTCTCGGTACAGCATTGTACAAGATATCCAGATAATGTTTATTAGTAAAGATACCATTCCTATAAATAATGGAGGCATATTGTGGTTAATAGTTGAAAGTACACTAATCTTAATTCACCTGATAACATTAAAAGCACTTTAAAAAAAGTGCACACACAAAAAATCAGATGCCTAGTGTTATGTTACATACCTCAGAAAACTTTGTCAAGGATATTTATTTCTGTTCAAGGTCTAATTTACTTGTGAATATTTGTATATATTATACACATTATAGGAGTTCAAAGAGAGGCTAACTGCTTGCTCTGTAGTTTGGTCAATAACTTTACAAGTTTTACATTACCTAGTTGTTACTTTGACACTTTAAACAACTTTAATAGAGCTAGAGTTCCATAGATAACTGTCTCTGAAAGAGAAAAAGAAGAGTATGAAATGTGGACAATAAAAATGTTTAATTATATTTAACTGCAAATTAAAAATAATAATTTATAACTATACTTATACAAAAATGAATTGACAAGCCAAAGAGATTAAATTGTATTTTGATATGAGAGAGAATTGTAAATTATTCTGTATGTTGTTGAATCTTATACTGAATTAACAGTTCAACACTGATTAATGTATGCAAAGTAATTAAGACATGATTATGTTCTATAGCAAAACACATTCCTCAATTATTGCTGGTAAAGAAAGAAACTTAAAAAGAAAACAATTTAATTATTAAGGAAAACTTCTTTTCTGACTCATTTTAATAAACTACCTTCCTGTACCCTTCTGAAATATTTGAAAGGCATGCAAACTAATTCATCAATGGCTTACTAGAGAGACTGCTAATGTTGGGAAGTAGTGCACAGTGCTCAGTGTGAAGTGCAATACCAGCTTGCATTCTCTGAGGCTTTAGATCTGTATAGAGAGAACCAAAAAAAAAGAGAAAATTACTGATAAGTAGAAGTAATTAGGAATTAATATTATGCTTCTAATGACATAGTTATCATAATCTTGATTTTAAAAGATGCAGTGTCAAATTAATGAGAACCTGAGATAGAATTCTGAATGGCCTATTTGAATTTGTAATTCAAACAGAGTAAGGCCAAGATTTATTCCTCAAGAACTTATTTTATTAATGCAATATTCCTTCCAGGCCTGTTTGTGCATGTTAAATATTTATTATGGTTATCCTTCTGATTCTAATACTACAGTTCATTTCACAAAGTTTTTTATTAATCATTTTTTATTTTGACAAGTATAAAAAATGTAGCAATGTGCAGGTTTTGAAGATACTTGTTTAAAACAAACTTTTTCAACGTGAAGAATATAAAGCATGGCATAGCAAATTACTCAAATATTTTAAAAATGTATGCACATTGACTTCTGAATTATTATTCATAGAATATCAGGGTTGGAAGGGATCTCAGGAGGCCATCTAGTTCAACCCCCTGCTCAAAGCATTGTTCATTCTGTAACAATGAATAAATATAAACAAAGTAAAACTTTGGAAGTCCTGTGACTCATTAAAAGATGTACAATTCTGTTGGCATAACTGGAGGGTGAGTGGAGGTGCTGAAAACCAAATTTGGGTCCGGTATTCCATTTTAGCATTACAGAATTGGCTCAATTCACCTTTCAGGACTTGTCTATAGTTTCTGCACCACTGCAGCACTTAATGTAAATGCTACCTATGTCAATGGGTGAGCTTCTCCCATTGGCATAGGTAATGCACCTCCCCGAGAGGCAGTAGCTATATTGAGGGGAGAAGTCCACCCATCAACATAGCACTGTCTACATTGGGAGTTAGGTCAGTATAACTGTGATTTTCCACATCCCTGAACGATGTAGTTATTCCGACATAAGTTTGTAGTGTAAACCAGAGCTCACATATCATCTTCACATGTAGAAAGCCAATGATTTCAGTGGAATTTTTCCCAATTTATCTCTGTGTGAGATTAGAATCAGGTCCTGTTAGTTTAAAATGTTAATAGCCATTCCGTTGTGTTTATAATGTCTGTTCTCAGCAAGAGGTCACGTTGGGATGACTATAAATTGTTTTGTACTCACTCCAGCTGTGTCCAGTTCAGTGAGAATTGTACTAGCATAAAGGCTCCAGTTCAACAAAGCATTTAGATTAGAGCTGCTAAGCAATTAAAAAAATTAATCGCGATTAATCATGCGATTAAAAATATTAATTGCACGATTAATCTCACTGTTAAACAATAATAGAACACCATTTATTAAATATTTATGGACATTTTCTACATTTGCAAATATATTGATTTCAATTACAACACAGAATACAAAGTGTACACCTAATACAAGTACTGTAGTGCTATCTCTTTATCATGAAAGTTGAACTTACAAATGTAGAATTATGTACAAAAATAACCTGTGTTCAAAAATAAAACAATGTAAAACTTTAGAGCCTACAAGTCCAGTCAGTCCTACTTCTTGTTCAGCCAATTGCTCAGACAGACAAGTTGGTTTACATTAGATAATATATGGAGATATACCTATCTCGTAGAGCTGGAAGGGACCCTGAAAGGTTATTGAGTCCAGCCCCCTGCCTTCACTAGGCAGGACCAAGTACTGATTTTTGCCCCAGATCCCTAAGTGGCCCCCTCAAGGATTGAACTCACAACTCTGGGTTTAGCAGGCCAGTGCTCATACCACTGAACTATGCTGCCTGCTTCTTGTTTATGTCACCTTAAAGTGAGAGCACGCATTTGCATGGCACTGTTGTAGCTAGTGTCACAAGATATTTACATGCCAGATTCACTAAAGATTCCTATGTCCCTTCATGCTTCAACCACCATTCCAGGGGACATGCTGATGACGGGTTCTGCTTGATAACCATCCAAAGCAGTGTAGACCAACGCCTGTTCATTTTCATCATGAGTCAGATGCCACCAGCAGAAGATTGATTTTCTTTTTTGGTCGTTTGGATTCTGTAGTTTCCGTATCAGAGTGTTGCTCTTTTAAGACTTCTGAAAGCATGCTCCACACCTCATCACTCTCAGATTTTGGAAGGCACTTCAGATTCTTAAATCTTGGTTCGAATGCTGTAGCTATCTGTAGAAATTTCACATTGGTATCTTCTTTGCATTTTGTAAAATTTGCAATGCAAGTGTTCTTAAAACAAACAACATGTCCTGGGTCATCATCCGAGACTGCTGTAACATGAAATATATGGCAGAATGCGGGTAAAACAGAGCAGGAGACATACAATTCTCCCCCAAGGAGTTCAGTCACAAATTTAATTAACGGATTATTTTTTTAACAAGCATCAGCATGAAAGCATGTCCTCTGGAACGATGGCCGAAGTATGAAGAGGCATATGAATCTTTAGTGCATCTGGCACATACATATCTTGCGACGCCAGCTACAACAGTGCCATGCAAATGCTTGTTCTCACTTTTTGGTGACATAATTAAGAAGTGGGCAGCATTATCTCCCGTAAATGTAAACACACTTATTTCTCTTAGCAATTGGCTGAACAAGAAGTAGGACTGAGTGGACTTGTAGCTCTAAAGTTTTGCATCATTTTGTTTTTGAGTGCAGTTATGTAACAAAAAACCTACATTTGTAAGTTGCACTTTCATGAGAAAAAGATTGCACTACAATACTTGTCGGAGGTGAATTGAAAAATACTATTTTGTTTATCATTTTTACAGTGCAAATATTTGTAGTCAAAAATAACACAGTTTTCTGTGTTGTAATTGAAATAGATATATTAAAAATATAGACAAACATGCAAAATATTTAATAAATTTCAGTTGGCATTCTATTGCTTAACAGTGCGATTAATCACGATTAATTTTTTGGGGTTAGCCGTGTCAGTTAACTGCAATTAATCGACAGCCCTAATTTAAATATGTGCTTAAATCTATAACTAATCAGCAAAGCACTTGAGCCCATGCTTATGTCCCAGTGAAGTCAGTGGATTTACCCACACGTTTTAGTATTTTGATCAATAGGAATGGAATGCTGAATCAAGACCAAAGTGTGTACGATAACAAAGCAGATATATTACAGAATTATAATTCAACTACAATTAAGATTGCACAGTTACACTTTACGATTATTCATGCCATTTTTTTGAAAGTTCCATGGGTAACCTTAACCGTATTCTCTTGTGCATCTGCATTAGGATACAGTTTTTAGTTATACTATGTCTCAAGGAATGCAATATAATTTAATTGCAATCATATTTTTTTTTAAATGGCAAATGTATGTTTTCCCCCACTCTCCTAGTACTCAAAGATGTATGAAACAAATGAACTACCTCACTAAAACTTTCTCAAAATATTAATCTTTTGTAGAGAGTAAAGCCTGAAAATTTCAACTCCCAAGATAAAAACTGAGTAGTTGTAAGCTCAAATAGGAGTTTTTAACAGACACGTATGTGTTCTTAACTACAGGTTGCTCCAGCTATAAGGCCCCATCTCAATAAAGCAATTTAAAATGTGCTTATATCCACCCCTGTTCAGTAAAGTAGCTAAGCACATGCTTAATTGTTAAATGATAACAAGGTTATTGAAGCTAACAAGCAAATATGCTAATTAAAATGATTAACATGCATTAAAGTATTTAAATATTAAGACTAATTGGAAACTAAGCCATTTCTCATACTTTTAAAGCCCTTTAGATCCATTTCATGAAAACAGACCATTGAAGAATAATTACATCAGGATTATAAATGCAGCATTGCTATGCAAATTGAGGGCTCAATTATGCCTTATTGGCATAGCCTTGTTTTAGGGTATGTGGTGTTCTCTGGATCTTTCCATTGAATTCATATCCTATTTGTATATTAAGCAAGGAAAAGTGTAATAGAAAATATTGCATTGGTGAAGTATAGTCAAATTAATGTTGTTGGGGAACAAACTTAACTTTTTGAATGCTTAATTTCTCAGCTTTAATTTGTATTAATGTTTGGGGGATTTTTTGCATTTAATTGCTTTGTTTGATAAATGAATAAATAAATAAATATAGAGCCATTCTGTTGGGGATCTTACAAGCTTTACAGCAGAGATTGTAAGCGCCATGATTGGGAGATATTGTAAACTGTAGGCAGCCCTAGCAGCTTTCATAGCCATTTTTAACTGAGCCATCTTTCAATGAGGTGTCTCTTAGTAAGGCATTACTTGTTGAATTGGTGGGTTTCTTTATATGAAATAATTTGTTTTGTATAGCTTACAAACTCTGCACAGTTTTGGCAACTCTCTATGGTATCCCTAAATGGGGTGTCCTTAAAAGGCCTTAGGAAAAATAGAATGTCTAGGAAAGTTCTAATGTGAAAGTGCAAAATAGATATTTTTAAATGTTCAGAACTTTAAAGTTACTGAAAGTGGCTTCCTTTTTATGTTCCACAGAGATCTAAATTTGGAGTTAAATGTTCCCCTTGCGGGCCATACTCCAGCTGCTTTGTGCCTCTCTGCAAGTGGAAAGCAGCCCTAAACTTGTCAGATCTTTCTAGAAGTAGTGTTGTTATGCTGCAGATTGGTTGGCTGACTCCCAGCAAGCTTGTCTTTGATCTGTGGGCAATCACAAACCTCACTCAAACTGTTGGACATGCTGGCCTCCTTCCTTCCATTCAGGCTATGAGGAAACAAATTACCAGAAGTGCCCCTTTGTTTAGTAATGGATGAAACAATGGAAGCCACTGCCCAAAGACTAGACAGAATGCAAAGACAGGGACTGGGGACTGATTTGATTGCAGCTATGTGTGTCTCTGTGGATATGTCTACACTACAATAAAACACCATGGCTGGCCCAAGTCAGCTGACTGAGGCTCGTGGGGTTTGAGCTGTGGGGCTATAAAATTGCAGTGTAGATACTCGGGTTGGGCCCAGGCTCTGGGACCCTCCTCCATCATTGGATCTCAGAGTCTGGGCTCCAGCCAGAGCCCAGACGTCTACAGTGAAGTTTTATAGCCCCACAGCCCGGCTGCAGTTGTTTTATTGCAGTGTACACAAACCCTGTGTGAGTTGAAGCAGTCAGAAAGAGGCAGACAGCCAAGCCTGGACACAACACAGAGAGAGAGCTGAGAGAAAGAGAGCTTTCTGGACAGCATGCTGGCTGGAAAGAGACTTAGAATTCTAAGCAAGGAAATTGCCTCCAGTTGTTTGATTTATACTGTGGTCAGGGATGCAGCCTGGACTTTGTGTGCATTATTTGTAAATAAACAGGATTGCATCAAAGAAATACCTGGCTTCATCACCATTTTCTCCTCCTACCAGAAACAACTCATAGGGTATGTCTACACTACGGGATTAATCCGAATTTATATAATTCGAATTTGGGAAACAGATTGTATAAAGTCGAATGTATGCGGCCACACTAAGCACATTAATTCGGCGGTGTGCGTCCATGTTCCAGGGCTAACGTCGATTTCTGGAGCTTTGCACTGTGGGTAGCTATCCCATAGTTCCCGCAGTCTCCCCCACCCATTGGAATTCTGGGTTGAGATCCCAGTGCCTGATGGGACAAAAAACATTGTCGCAGATGGTTCTGGGTACAGCCTCACCCCTCCCTCCCTCCCTGCATAAAAGCAACGGACGGCAGACAACCATTTTGCGCCTTTTTCCCTGGGTGAACACTGCAGACTCCATACCACAGCAAGCATGGAGCCCGCTCAGCTCAAGACAGCAGTCATGAACATTGTAAACACCTTGCGCGTTCTCGTGGAGTTTATGCTGAGCCAGGACCAGAAAAACGAGGCGAGGAGGCAGCAGCAGCGGCGGCGGCAGCGCAGCGACAAGCGTGATGAGGACATGGACACGGACACAGAATTCTGTCAAACCGCGGGCCCCGGTGCTTTGGAGATCATGTTGTTAATGGGGCAGGTTCTATCCATGGAACGCCGATTCTGGGCAAGGGAAACAAGCACAGACTGGTGGGACCGCATAGTGTTGCAGGTGTGGGATGATTCCCAGTGGCTGCGGAACTTTTGCATGCGTAAGGGCACTTGCATGGAACTTCGTGACTTGCTTTCCCCTGCCCTGAAACGCCAGAATACCAAGATGAGAGCAGCCCTCACAGTTGAGAAGCGAGTGGCGATAGCCCTGTGGAAGCTTGCAACGCCAGACAGCTACCGGTCAGTCGGGAATCAATTTGGAGTGGGCAAATCTACTGTGGGGGCTGCTGTGATGCAAGTAGCCAAAGCAATCACACAGGTGCTGCTACGAAAGGTAGTGACTCTGGGAAATGTGCAGGTCATAGTGGATGGCTTTGCTGCAATGGGATTCCCTAACTGTGGTGGGGCGATAGATGGAACCCATATCCCTATCTTGGCACCGGAGCACCAGGATACCCAGTACATAAACCGCAAGGGGTACTTTTCAATGGTGCTGCAAGCACTTGTGGATCGCAAGGGACGTTTCACCAACATCAACGTGGGCTGGCCGGGAAGGGTTCATGACGCTCGTGTCTTCAGGAACACTACTCTGTTTAAAGGGCTGCAGCAAGGGACTTACTTTCCGGACCAGAAAATAACTGTTGGGGATGTTGAAATGCCAATAGTTATTCTTGGGGACCCAGCCTACCCCTTAATGCCATGGCTCATGAAGCCATACACAGGCAGCCTGGACAGGAGTCAGGAGCTGTTCAACTACAGGCTGAGCAAGTGCAGAATGGTGGTAGAATGTGCATTTGGCCATTTAAAAGGTCGCTGGCGATCGTTACTGACTCGCTCAGACCTCAACCAAACCAATCTCCCCATTGTTATTTCTGCTTGCTGTGTGCGCCACAATCTCTGTGAAAGTAAGGGCGAGACCTTTATGGCGGGGTGGGAGGCTGAAGCAAATCGCCTGGCTGCTGATTACGCGCAGCCAGACACCAGGGCGATTAGAAGAGCACACCAGGAAGCGCTGTGCATCAGAGAAGCTTTGAAAACCAGTTTCATGACTGGCCAGGCTACAGTGTGAAATATCTGTTTGTTTCTCCTTCATGAAAACCCGCCCCCTTTATTGACTCATTCTCTGTAAGGAACCCACCCTCCCTCTTCCCCCAGCTTGCTTTCAAACCAAATAAAGTCACTATCGTTTAAAAATCATTTATTCTTTATTAATAGATTATAAAAAGAGGGAGGGAACCTGGGTGGGGTTTGGGAGGAGGATAGGTGGGAAGGAAAAGGCCACTAAAAAAAGGTTAAAAAATTGACCGTCTTTTGCTTGGGCTGTCCACTGGGGTGGAATGGGAAGGTGTACGGAGCCTCTCCCCCCCCCCCCCGCGTTCTTACACGTCTGGGTGAGGAGGCTATGGAACATGGGGAGGGGGGTTATACAGGGGCTGTAGCGGCACTCTGTTATCCTNGCCTTTTGCTTGGGCTGTCCACTGGGGTGGAATGGGAAGGTGTACGGAGCCCCCCCCCCCCCCCCCGCGTTCTTACACGTCTGGGTGAGGAGGCTATGGAACATGGGGAGGGGGGTTATACAGGGGCTGTAGCGGCACTCTGTTATCCTGCTGCCGTTCCTGAAGCTCCACCAGACGCCGGAGCATGTCTGTTTGCTCACGCAGCAGCCCCAGCATTGCATCCTGCCTCCTCTGATCTTCCTGCCTCCACCTCTCATCTCGAGCATCCCTCCTGTCCTCACGTTGGTCCCTCCTGTCCTCATGTTCACTGGCTTCTTTCCTATACTTTGAAACTGTGTCCTTCCACTCATTCAGATGAGCTTTGTCACTGCAGGTGGATTCCATGATTTCTGCGAACATCTCGTCTCGCGTCTTCTTTTTCCGATGCCTTATCTGTGGTAGCCTTCGGGATGGAGGAGGGAGGCTTGAAGAATTTGCAGCTGCTGGAGGGATGGAAAAATGGAGAGAAGTTTTTAAAAAGATACATTTTACAGAACAATGCTTATACTCTTTCACGGTGACCAACACTATTCACATTACATAGCACATGTGATTTCTGTGCAAGGTCGCATTTTGCCTCTTAATATTGAGTGCCTGTGGCTTTGCTGCTAGAGATCACAGACGCAGGTCCGGGCAACAGAATTCGGCTTGCATGAGGCCATGGTAAGCCATTGTCTTTCGGCTTCTGTGCCCTCCTTTCCCACATACCAAGCAAAGCCCGTTGAGTGCTCCAGTTTTCCTGTTAACATTCAACAGCAGAAAACAAACTAACCACCACCTCCCATCCAATTCTCTGGATGATCGCTTTACCCCTCCCCGCACCGCGTGGCTGGTATCAGGGAAGATCCCTGCTAGCCACACATGAAAAGCTCTGGGCCAATTCCCACCTCCCCCCCGTGCTTGGCTAACTGCAGGGAAGGATTTCTTTTCAGCCACAGCAAACAGCCTAGTAGGAACTGCCACCTCTGTCCTCTTAATTAAATTCCTGTATTTCAACCAGGTTACCATGAGCGATATCACTCTCCTGAGGATTACACAGCAAGATAAAGAACGGATGTTGCTTGAATGCCAGCAAACACCGGGACCATACGCTGCCAGGCTTTGTCATGCAATGATACCAGATTACTTGCT
Organism: Trachemys scripta elegans; assembly: GCF_013100865.1. Classification (NCBI taxonomy): domain Eukaryota; kingdom Metazoa; phylum Chordata; order Testudines; family Emydidae; genus Trachemys; species Trachemys scripta. Next base: position 115,102,270 of record NC_048303.1, on the reverse strand, counting down.
GCAAGCATGGCGCGGTCAAGTGTCCTACCATGGAGGACGGAATAAGGCTGCACTGCCCAGAAACCTTGTGGCAAGGCTTTTGGAGTACCTCCAGGAGAGCTTCATGGAGATGTCCCTGGAGGATTTCCGTTCCATCCCCAGACACGTTAACAGACTTTTCCAGTATCTGTACTGGCTGCGAATGCATCCCAAGTCCTCAGGGCAAAGTAATCATTAAAAACCCTTGCTTTTAAAACAAGTTTTATATTTTAAAAGGTAAACTCACCTGAGGTCCCTTCCATGGGGTCGTGGTCTTGGATACTGGGTTGGGAGGGTACTTCAGTCAGGCTGAGAAAAAGATCTTGGCTGTTGGGGAGAACGGAGTGCTGTGTGCTCTCTGCAAGCTCGTCCTCCTCCTCCTCCTCTTCCCCGTCCGCAGAATCCTCAGGTGTAGCTGATGAGATTATCCCCGCCTCAGAATCCACGGTCAGAGGTGGGGTAATGGTGGCGGCCCCCCCTAGAACTGCATGCAGCTCGTCGTAGAAGCGACATGTCCGTGGTTCTGACCCGGAGCGACCGTTTGCCTCCTTTGTTTTTTGATAGGCTTGTCTGAGCTACTTGACTTTCACGCGGCACTGATCTGAGTCCCTATTGTGGCCTCTCTCCATCATGCCCTTGGAGATTTTTTCAAAAGTTTTTACATTTCCTCTTTTTGAACGAAGTTCTGCTAGCACTGAATCCTCTCCCCATATAGCGATCAGATCCAGTACCTCCCGTACGGTCCATGCTGGTGCTCTTTTTTGATTATCGGCCTGCATGGTTACCTGTGCTGATGAGCTATCTGTGGTCACCTGTGCTCTCCACGCTGGGCAAACAGGAAATGAAATTCAAATGTTCGCGGGGCTTTTCCTGTCTACCTGGCCAGTGCATCCGAGTTCATATTGCTGTCCAGAGTGGTCACAGTGGTGCACTGTGGGATAGCTCCCGGAAGCCAATACCATCGAATTGCGGCCACATTAACCCTAATTCGAAATGATAAAATCGATTTTGGCGCTATTCCGCTCGTCGGGGTGGAGTACAGAAATCGATTTAAAGAGCCCTTTATTTCGAATTAAATGGCTTCGTTGTGTGGACGAGTGCAGGGTTAATTCGATTTAACGCTGCTAAATCCGAATTAAAGTCGTAGTGTAGACCAGGCCATAGTGCTGTATATTGGCTAACTGCTCAGGATAAAAAGTGTAAAAGTATGAATGAATAGGGACCTTATCCAATAACTAAGGCCCATAATTTGAAGTATCTTAAAATGGCTATAGTCTGATGTTCTGTACTTCAGCATTTTAAATGTTTTCTTGATTTTTAAATAAATCCACTGCTGTTGCCAAATTTTATGAGTGGGAGGGGTACATTTTATGTTGTATCTATATATAAACATTATGCTGTAGAGATGAAGAACATAAGAGTACTTCATTCCCAGCAAAGGGAATACAGTACCCAGACACTGGTCTCATTTATATGTGTAAATTACCCAACAAAACCCCATTTGTAAGGTTTGTCTGACAGATGCTAGTACACAAATTAGGAAGTGAATAGAAAGAAATCTTGTTTAGTATATGCTTTTTAAAAATAAGCCAGGGGGCTGGGAAATCAGTGCTTGCCAAATGAAACATAAATAAGGTTGCTTTAAGATTCTAAACGAGCTTTACAAACAGTGAGCATTTAAAATAAATTTTAAAAATGCAAATACTTAGCTGTCCTTTTACACAATTTTAACTGTTTAGATTTTTCTTATCCCTTTTAAATTTCTTGCTATTGTATTATTTTTCTTATCTTGTTCAAGATTTATATATTGCAGATGAACTTGTTTTTGTTGATAATTTGGAAGAATATCGTAAACGACTACCTACTCTGCATACCCTCTTGGCTAGACTAAAAATTTTCTTAGTGAAGGATCCCCTCTTAAATTCTAAAGGACAGATTTTGACTGAAGAGAACCTTTTCAGGTACTTGCAAAGTTGTTATATACTTTTGAACATAAAACCTCCTCCTCTTGTATGTATGTGGATCATAAGTGTGATTAATATTGCCACTTTAACATCTTAACTCATATTATTTCATTATGGATTTTGTTCAGCTGTGATTTCTTTATAATTGCAATGAAATAAGATATGTAATTGGTTTAAAAAACTTAATCTCTTTGTAATGGAAAGAAGAATGTGTAGGATGGAGGTTAAATACATCGTTAAAGAAAATAGAATAAGAGAGGTGATATGATTTTTAGGGCCCTACATGTCTGATTGTTTCTGTGGGTTTTTTTTTTTAAATACAGCTTGTAGTGCTGAAATAATGTTCAGCTTTAAAAGAACCCACTCCTCGTTAGTCAGTCAAAACTCTCACTGAGTTAAATGGGCAGGATTTGGATTTGTGTCTGCATAAAGTTAATTGCAGAATCAAGATCTTAACTTGATGTTTAACTTAAACAAATTAAAAAAGAAAAGTAGGACAGTATGCAAAACTTATCCAGTTGACTATTAAATACTCTTCATTTCCTCACCAAATTATCTGAAATTGTTCATTAGCTTGTTTAATGTTTTGACCTTTTTAAATAATAATTTTATTTATGAAATACTCAACTTTCCTGAGACAAAGCACTGAACAAATAATTAAAATACTCCATGATTAAGAAAATATTATAGGCCTATTATTAAGGTTTTCCAATACTCTTCATTATAAGACCTTGTTTTCAGTTGCTTGCATCTTTGTCAGACTTTAACCATTTGGGCTGAAACATTCCATACCAAGTTTCTGCCTTGGGCTGTTTATTTTTGCAAATGTTTCAGCCAGAATGGTTCACCTGTTTCCGAGAACAAGTCTAGTGAAAAATGTTTTTGTTTTTTTCTTTTGTTCATGTTGAAAAATTCAGGGATATGAAATTTGGCAGGGGGGTTGCCTTTGTGCCAGGGATGTGTCTTTTGTCATCCCCATGAATATCTGCACAAATTTGGCTGAGTTATAACCCTTTGAAAAATCTCTGTTCACACATGCTAAGTAGAGCTTTGCAGCTTAATCATGCTGATATGGAAGAGGTCTGAGGAGTGTATCTAAAGGCTCCAACCCTGCTGATGAAACATGGGTGTCAATATGATATCACATGATGGAATTTCCATTTTTTTCAGTTAGATTTTTTTTTTAAAAGCAATCAAATTACACACTCAAAAAACTACAATAAAATCATTAGTAGGATTGCAAAGGCAAGCACTCAAAGGTTAGGAAATACCAGAATTAAGGTAGCTTGTTCAACTGTAATTCAACCCCCCTTTGCAGATGCAATATCGTACAATCTTTTTCTGTAGGACCCCTGCCTCAGTGCACATGATGGACCTGCTCTGGCAATAAATCAGGGTTGTGTAACGAAGGAGAATGTTGTCTGCAGGAACCCTGCCTCATTTGTTGCAGAAGTTGGAAGGTGTGTAGTGAATGAGGCAGGAGATTGCAAGAGGAAAAAGGATGGTCTTGTGGTTAAGTCAGTTGAATGCTGCCCTAGAGATCTTGATTCTATCCCAGTCTCTGCCAAAGAGTTCCTATGTAATGCTAGGCAAGTCTCTTAAACCAGACTTTTCAGAAATAGTCACTAGTTGTGTGTTCCTCATTTTCTGTGTGCTCAGCTTGAGACCTAGGGGTCTGATCTATAGACGTGCTGAGCGTTTACAGCTGGAACTGAAGTCAATGGGAACTGTGCTTTGAGCATATAAAATGCTATATAATGCTAAGTAATCTGAAAAGTCACATCCTAGGCATCTCAAATTGGGCATCCAAATGTAGTAGATTCTTTTGACTTTAAACCTCTTTGGGCCAGATTTTTAAGCATATTTATGTGCCTAAAGAGGCAGACAGGTACTTAGTGGGATTTTCAAAAGCACCTAGGCATGCATTCCCATTGGCCGTCGATGCCTCAATTCCCCATTTGTAAAATGGGGATAATAATATTCCCTTATCTGACAGGGTGTTTGGAAAATTAAGTCATTATTCTGATGAACAGTACAGGAAGATAAGAATGGCTATACTGGGTCAGACCAAAAGTCCATCTAGCCCAGTATCCTGTCATCCAACAGTGGCCAAAGGGGATGAACAGAACATGTAATCATCAAGTGATCCATCCCGTCGCCCATTCCCAGCTTCTTAGACGAATACAGTAACTCCTCACTTAAAGACGTCCCAGTTGTTTCATTGTTACGTTGCTGATCAATTAGGGAACATGCTCGTTTAAAGTTGCGTAATGCTCCCTTCTAACGTCGTTTGGCAGCCGCTTGCTCCGAGGGCGGCAGTCAGGCTGCCTTCGGCGGCATGCCTGCGGGAGGTCCACCGGTCCCATGGCTTCGGCGGCAATTCGGCGGTGGGTACGCTGAATCTGCAGGACCGGCGGACCTCTCGCAGCCATGCCACCAAATCCGCGGGACCGGCGAACTGCCCGTAGGCATGCTGCTGAAGGCTCCCTGACTGCCGTGCTTGGGGCGGCAAAAAAGCTAGAGCCGCCCCTGTCCCTGGCTGAGCTCCTAGATGTGACACTCAGATTGTGTGAGAGGTCAGTTTCTTTCTCAACTGTCTCCACTGGAAATATGCTGCCAAAAATGTAGAAAGCAAAGGAGGAGGGCAACCGGAGGCCAAGAGCTGGTATGGAGGCATGGAGCCTTCACGTGGATGGCACTGGCCTCCTGCTGATCCATACAATCCTAGCAGCTTGCTCCATCTGGGGAACGATGCTTCCTCCGTGGAACAGTTGGGGAGAAGTATCCACAAAGGAGAGCCATCCTTTACTCAGGCAAACGTCCACTGAAATTAAAACTAAATAAAATCTCAGGATTTGGGCTTTAGTGATTTATACTCTTAAATCAAAATTATTATTTCTGGGAGGTAGTGGTGCCCCACTGTTGGTGAGGAAGTATACTCCCTGAACAATGGTGCATTTCACAGTGATAAAGCCTTTAAAGACATGGGGGAGAAGGCACTGGGAAGTGACTCTATGCACTCTCTCCAGCTTCCTGCACTCCTTCACAGAGCAAGTGTTAAGCTAGTTCTTCCTTTTTATTTCTTTTGTATTTAAAAAGCCTATCAGTTTGCCTTTGAAGAACATTTTTACATTTTAATTTTATTTAATATTAAACATACTCTGACTTATTTCATTGCATTAATAAATACACAGTGATTCACAGAAAGAAAAGTAAAAGTTTATAAAAACTGAAGGATTCAAGAAATTTTGAGTTGTACTAAATCATAAAAGCTCTTCATACATTAGAAAAACTTATTTTGGTAAGAAAATAAGATTCTACAATCCTGCAATGTAAAGCAATTTCAAATGACTGGGGAGTTTGAATGTTGTGACAATGTTTAATTCTACAATATTAAATTTTTCTCCTCTGTACATAAATTAACAATTCTTGGATAGTATGATGAACAGGCGTCATGTCAGTTTAATGTTCAAATTATTACAGCATGCCTTAGAATTGTTTTCCTAGAAAATTGTAGGGTTTTTTTAATCATTTTTCTGACATGTATTGTCATCAAGGTTACTATTAAAACTTTGCATCATGAATATAAACCAACAAACTAAAGAGAAGTCACTTGTGCTATTTTAGAGACTAACAAATTTATTTGAGCATAAGCTTTCGTGGGCTAAAACCCACTTCATCGGATGCATGCAGTGGAAAATACAGTAGAATGAATGAATACATCCGATGAAGTGGGTTTTAGCCCACGAAAGCTTACGCTCTAATAAATTTGTTAGTCTCTAAGGTGCCACAAGTACTCCTGTTCTTTTTGCTGATACAGACTAACATGGCTACCACTCTGAAACTTGTGCTATTTTGCTGATCTTTTAATAGGGAATGCTTGACTTTCCAAAGCAACGCAGAGACTCATGAAAATGAAAAAGAACTACATGTAGTTAAGGAAATTTTTTGTCGAATGTCTTTAAAGGATGAGGAGGTATTATAAATAAGTTTCATCCCAGTGATTTTAGTGACTGCTGCTTAATACACTTATCAATATATGTACCTGTCTTCTGACTTAAAAGTGACTTGTAAGTCACTTTAACAGAATTCCCTTAATTTTTGCAAACTGTGCCAAATGCCTCCATTAGCCAACATTTTAAAAAAAAGAGTATTAGTTTAAACCAGGTTTTTTGGTTTTGTTTTTTTGGAGGCCTGTGATAGGAAGCCCCACTTGGGGTGTCTATTTCTGCTATGATCAGATGCACCAGCACATGCTAGATTGGTGACATCAGATCAAAAGTGGAAATCAAGTGGAGAAGGATCTAGCCTTTGTGTGTATGTCTTGGGAGGGTGTGTGGAGGGGGAAGGGAAGGTTCAGGTAAGTGCCTTTTTTACTATTATGCTCAGTTTTGCAACACTTTAAAAATAATATTTCTTACAGTTCGAGGCCTCTGTAGAGATATAATGGCACTGGGGAGGGCAGAGTAGATGTATCACTGAAGGAATGAAGGAAGTACTCAGGGAGCGTGCTGAGTAGCAGGACTAATTAAACCTAATTCAAGTATTTATATCTGGTGCTTCTTCAGCACAGCCACACCAGAGTGCAAAGGGAAAGTGAGGGTATAGTCCTTCTCTGATACCATACCGACAAGAGCAGGCATCATGTCAGCACTGCCTGTAGCACTAATCAGTTCTTCCAGTTATTTTTACACCAGTACTACACTTGACTTGGAAATTTTTTTCTGTGTATAAAAGTCATTTATTTTAGTCTGATTTCTTTTTCCCCATGAATTCAACCCTCTTTCTACTCTTAAGCCATTCTTGGTCTATATTTCTGCAAACTATTTAAAAATAAAAGTCTAAATTAAATAGTAAAAGCAAAAAATCACAAATTTAAACCTTATCTGTCCCAGTGTTACTGTGTTTATTATTTTTTCAGTCATTAATGCTGCCTGTTGAGTTAGAATCCAACAAGACAACAAACTTCAGACAGAAAGTTGAGATTCCATCGTGCTTGGAACTGAAAGAGTTGTTAAAATTAGCACCAGAAATTATAACAGATGAAAGTAGGAGTGAAAATAAAATCAAAGGTGAGAATTGTTTGCTTGATATATTGGGCCCAATTCTCCTCTCATTTGCACAGACTTCACACCATTATCTTTTTAACTCCATTATCTTCACTTGAATTACTACTGATTCAGACTAGTATAAATCAGATGAGAATAAGGCCCATTCTGTGTATGAAATTGTGGAACAGGTTTGGCATGTCAGATTTCAAAGTATTAAAGTTTCCTGTAAGCAGCCAAAAGGAAGTGATCTCTTACATACTGTACACCTCAATTCAAGCCCATGTTATTTCAGAAGCAGATATTGTTATTGAGGTGGAAGAGTGTTTCTAATGATAATAACGGAATAGGTTAGCTAAGCTAAGATGAATTTTTTAGACATCCCAGAGTAGTTTACAATAATTCGTGCAGTACAGTCACTCCATATAAGTTGTCCACAACATTATAGGGGGAGCTGGTAACAGCCTCTGTATTTACTTTGACTACCATTTCTATTTCAAAATATTCTTATCACCTTTTCTTTGAGAAGTTCTCCCACCTCCACTGTTAACAGCAGACCTTTGATATTGATAGCCTGAGAATTATTCTCCTGCTGAAGTGCTTTTTCTTTATCCCATGAAACTCCATTTGCATTTTTCTATTAAACTTTTAAAAATACTTACTTTGTTCTCTTTTGTTCCTCAGGAAAATGTTGGCAGCCTGCCAAATAATAACTAAAAATACAAATATTCTATACTATCAGAGGGGTAGCCGTGTTAGTCTGAATCTGTAAAAAGCAACAGAGGGTCCTGTGGCACCTTTCAGACTAACAGAAGTGTTGGGAGCATAAGCTTTCGTG
>NC_048303.1:115076233-115094049 GCF_013100865.1 Trachemys scripta elegans | reverse complement strand
CACTTCTTCAGACTTGCATCTGAAGAAGTGAGGTTCTTACCCACGAAAGCTTATGCTCCCAATACTTCTGTTAGTCTTAAAGGTGCCACAGGACCCTCTGTTGCTTTTTACAAATATTGTATAGGCTGCCAAAGTAGCAATGGCAGATGATACTGTATTGTGAATACCAAGACAACTGTAGCAATGGAGTGGAAGTAAGAAATGGGCTTGGTTCCATATCCCTCTGGACCTGGCCCATGACCCTAGTGCTCTATGTGCCGCATGGGGCAGAAACCCACCACGTCTTGATTGGCGGGAAAGAGAGCTAGGCCAGCTTCTCTCAGAGCAACCCCCGGCACTTGATCAATGATCCATTTCCTCCCCACCTTCCAGGAATACCATATGGGACCAGATGTCTCTAATCTCACACCATGGAGAGAGAGTGCCAGCTGGGTTCCCCCTACTATTACCCTCAGAACCCAGTGGTCCATCACTTTCTTGGCTAACAGCTTTCTCCTGCTGCCAACTAACCTGGTTAGGCCTTAGTCCTTTAGCTCCAGTGGTGGTAGCCTGTGTTAAAGTGCTGAAAGTCCCGGAGTCAAACCCTGCTCGTGATATGGGGATGTTGCATTTGTACATCATAGAATTATTTTTTCATCTTTTTCCTTTAAAAATCCCTCTAAGAAGTAACCCACAAAAATGAAAAAGAACTGCATGAATTTAAAAACTAGTATAAATATGACATTTAAAGAAAGTTATTTAGGTTGCAAAGTCAAGATCTTGAAAGTTAGGAAATACCAAAATTAAGGTTACCTGTGCAATTTAATTTTGTGTATGTATTATAGTACTGTCAAATTACATAATCTCATGCTGTTTTTTCCCCATGGAATCACTGCCTTATTCAGTGTAAAGGATCGATTCACAAAGGGATAGAATTATAGTTGTACGAGCAACCATAAATCTGGAATTTCCTAACTTTTCAGTCCTTGACTTTGCAACCTAAACAACGTGCTTTTAATGCAATTTTCTGTATGTAATAGTGCATTGTATAATCTACCAAACACAAATAAACTATTTTATTACTATAAACATTTGATTTTCTATATTTGTAAATAATTGTAATTTTCACAATTGTACGTACAAACAAGTAAAAGAAAAACCAATATCTAAAGCATTAGACCAGAGGAACAAAATAATAAATAGTGATGGCAGCACTTTCACAGTACAAATATATATATATAGCAAACTTTTGTCAACGCGTGTTAAAATGTAATCTCGATTCTTGTACACTTGATGAGTGCTAAGTATTGTTATTACTTAGTATGCATATTAGGGTTCTCCTTCAAAACGTTATGGAAGGCCTGAGATTAGCGTCATAGAACACATCTAAGCAAAACACAAAAATTAGTAAAATACCCTTCTGCAGTTTGTATTTCTGAGGCTTCTAGTGGCTCAGATAAAAACATTACAACCCTGCCATAGACCAATATTCTTTCCATATGTCTATCAAATGTTTACCATGAACTGAATAACATGATTATCAATTTAAACACAGACCAAGGTAAACTCTTTCGTGAACCTGCTATTTCCCAGGATTCCCACTGCACGTCTTATAGCCTTCCTCCTCAGAGCAGAGCAGCCTTTCGTACATCCCTGGATGGGGTGGTATGTATCTGCTCTGATTTGGTAGATCAGTACAGCTATTTTCAGCCCTGGGAAGCTAGGACAGGACAGGGGAGGAACACTCTCTCTCTCTCTCTCTCTCTCTCTCTCTCAAAGAAGCCCTTTACCAGGAATCAACAACATCTGTCTAGAATTTGGATCGGCATTTTAAAGCATTAGCTTTTATCTCTAAATAAAAGAACAAATGGACATTCAGTGAAATTGAAAAGTGGCATACAAAACTGATAAAAGGAATAATTTTTCACACAAAATACAGTTAACCTGTGATACTTATTGTCAAGGGGTATAATTTAGGCCAAGATCTTAGCAAGTTTCCAAAAAGGATTAAATATTTATATGGATAACAAGAATATTCAAAGTCATAATAGTAAATATTAAAAAAAGAGTTTTGGAAGCATCAGAAACCCTCTGGCTTTTCAGGATTAGTGTTACACCTTCAGTGACACTGCTCAGTTTTTAAATCAGTGCTTGTGGCAGTAACTTACCTGTACAGTCATGGAGACTGTGGTTGTGGTCTCAACTTGGCCAGAAAAAAATTACACTTTAATTTATTTTGGCAAATGAGAGAATTAAAAAAGGTTTGTTTGTTTTTTAGCTCGGGCAGTATAGGCTCATGCTTTTAGATCCAGAGGCCATCTGTTTGATCCCAGCTGCTGACAAGCCACCCATGGGAGTGGTGTTCCATAAGTTAGGAGGAAACTTTCCCTAAGGACAGGTTATTTCACATCTAGCTAATACAGGGTTTCTTGCATCTTCCTCTGAAGCAGCTGGTACTAATCACTGTGAAGACAGGATATGGGACTAGATGGACCACTGACCTGGTCACATAGGGCGATTGCTATGGTCTTATGAACACCTTCTGCTGTTTGCCTGGTAACTGATGGTAACTGCAGTACTTTGCATTGATAAATTCAAAATGATAATGGGGGATCAATGAAAACAGAAACAAAGAAAACATTGTTCAAGAAACAGCTTTGAGGAAATAAATGGTTATCATTTGTGGCACCTTTTTATCTCTTTTCAGATCTTACTGCAAATATTACAAATGAAATAGAGATTTCAAAATACTGTCCCACAATGGAAGAGGTTTGTTTCAATCAAAGCAGAAATCCACTGGAATGCAGTGAGGCAGGTAGGAAGTGCTCTATAAGCAAATCCAGTGGTGGTTTTTAAGAACTATGATTCTTGGATTATGTATTCCATATGTATTCCATTATTTGATGCACACATGTCCTGTGCATTTGAGATCAGACTCTGTGGCCAGAGGTGTCAGGTGGGCTGCACTTGTGCCCAGAGTGAGCTCGCACCCTAGCTTCTCACCCCTCCTGAGTACATAAAAGGCAGAGTGAGGCCAGTTGTTCTTCAGGTTTTTACCACCTGTGACTGCAAGACAGAACTGCAGGCAACATTCTTACCTTTTGCATTTGCTAGCTTTGTTTGTAACTAGCTTTTAGTTTAGTAAAAAAATTACAGTGAAAAAAATAAAGGAAAAAAAACAACCAAAGAAACAAGTTCCTTGCAAGCTAGAAAAATCAATAAGCACGTCTGAAATTCATTTTACTGGCAAAAGTAGAGCAATAAATGTGACCTACAAGAGATTGCTTTGATTCCCCAATCTTGTTTGCATAGCTGGTTAAAAATATAGGATCTGATCTTGCAAGTGCTCTGCATATGGAACATCAATTGAAATTGAATTGATTTCAGTGGGAGTCTTCTGTGACAAGCATTTACAAGACTAGGGCTGTAAGTAGCACTGAATTTTATTTGCATATGAAAAAATAATTGACTCCCTCAGAGTTTGAGGTATCTGAGTTGCAGACTTGCAACTTATATTATATTTGTGATGGTTCTAATATCACTCACATTGACAGTGAAACCTTCAGACTTGCAGGTTTCACTGTCAATGTGAGTGTTATTAGAACCATCACAAATATAATTTGAAAGAGCCATTCCATCTAAGTAAGAGCTACATAACTGGGCCACGGCTGATCAACATTTAATTTTTAAAAATGCCCCAAAATAATAACTGGTGATTTTAAATTCTGAATGGTTGGCTAGGTGTGCAGAGATTCCCAGAATCACATAGGAAAAGCAGTAAAAAAGTGTGATTTATGCATTACTATTACCTCTGTTGTCTAGATATTAAAGTACCACAATTTAGTCTTTATTGCTCAAGTGATAAAACATAAAATCTTCATAATAAATTTGAAACACAAAATGTAACTGGTGTCAGTTATACATAAATATTTACATTTCTTTCACTTATATTTGTGAAATGTGGTGTCATTTTTCTGCAATTCCCAGTTAGTTACGCTTTATATCCTCAATATGAAGTAGAAATACCACTAACTCCGCCATGCAGACCACAAAGATCACACGTGAATTCACTTCATGCAGGACTTCAGGCAGAACCTATTTCTCCTGTTGGTAACAGGTAAGAAAAAGTTTTATGAGAATACAACTGGTACAACCTCCTCCAAATTAGTGAAAAACTAGCTTAATTGGATTCTGTTAATTTATGGCCTCATTCTGTGAGATGTTCATTGCCGATGGTTTCATCCATTGTGCACTTTGCCTTGGAGAGAAACATTATTCCAGGGAATACACCCTGTGCATGGTCTCAGTGCATGGAGCTTGAAAAGACCAAGAGAGTTGCTTTAAGGCTGTTCTCCTGTAAGGAGGTTTAATATCCTTGGGGAAGGTGAGGACTCATACCTCCGTGGCAGTGAATCCTCCAAAGTCCTCAGGAGAGAAGCACCCAGTGAGTACCTTGGCCGAGTGCTGGGGATATCCATGTGGTGACAGAAGTACCAGCAGGGCTGTTCCATGGCGGCTTCTCTATGCTATTTGCTAGAGTAGCCTTCACAGTCTTAATATTTTCCCTCCACAGACATGGAAGGACTAAAGCATCCTCTTGACAGGGGACCTCAGTCTCCCTCCCTACCACCGTGATCCACACTAGTTTCCCCTTGCTTGCCTCCAGCCCATTCAAGGGGTATATATACCCCTCATCTTTTCCCCTCTTTGGGGAGTGGAACCACGTTGGTCCTGCAGCCAGAGAGCCCACTGCACCCACAGATGTGGAGGAAAGATTTCCCCAAATGAATCAATAAGAGAAAGTAGAAGATTGGAGAGAAAGTAAATACTTTTGCAAAATTACTTTCTCTAAATGTATTACCAGAAGAAAGTTGATTTGAAAATCTCAAGCTATGATTTAAGCTTCTTACCACGTGTCTCCTTTTTTGTTTCTTTGTTTTAGTATTCTGCTTACAGAGTCAACTAAGGAGTATTTAGAGTGCCTGGTGTGGCAGTCAGAAAAATACCAAAATGCTGTGAACTCTCTTTTGCTTGAAGGTAAGGAAGTATGAATTCTGATATACTGAATTGATATAGAAGAGTTGTATGTGAAATATTACAACAACATAGAAATTAATCTGGGAAGTGCTTGAAGAAATATATGCAGATATTTGAGGATACATTTTCAAAGTTTATAAAATGAATGTAGAATGCAAGGAATGTGTGAATACAGCTCCTGTTTGCACACTAAAAATGTATCCCATTGCATCTAAGGTGGAATGTTTGATTTTTTTCCTTTATATCAATCTTCTTGTAAGGCAGTTAACTAGTTTGTCTTTCCACAGTGCTAGTTTGTATAAAATGACAGCTTTCCCCTAGTTTGAAAATCTTCAGTTCACCTCCTGATAATTATTTTAATGGGTATAGTAATTTCTAAAACTCACTAACAAAAACCTAACTTATAACATGCTCTGTTGAAATATCAATTTTTATTATAGAGTATGTTCTTATCTTCAAATAATTTTTAAAAATCCATACTAATAAATTCCTTAGTGGAATCATATTCATGGAGAGCTAAGTTTCCAATGCCAAACGCACACATTAGAAAGTGGAATATGGAACCAAAACCAACTAAGTCATAAATTATTTCTGACCCCAATGGTTAGTGTCAAGAAATAACACCAAAAGACTTCCATGAGATAAGTGAGTTACATCCTCATTTGTAAAATAGTCTATTTACTATTTAGAGTTTTCAAATAATGATTATAATAGATGCTTGTAAGCATAGAAGGTAAACTCATAGATAATGAATAAATCTCGGATCATTTGTAATGCAGGTTTATATCAACAGTCTAGAGATAGAATTACAGCTGGGGAATTGAACACAAAAAACAAGGTGAAAAAATGTACATCTTACTAAGCTATGTAAATGTTTCTTTCTTTGCTCTTCAGGCAAGTGATGATACTGAATTAGTAATGGAAAGATATACCAAGGGATATACATAGTCTAAGTCATGAATATTTTTTGTAATTTTGCTGTCAAAAGTGTTCTTTTCTCAAGTTTCTAGTCCATTAATACTTTATACTAGTTTTTATCTTGTTTTTTTATAGAGAATCAGACCGTTGAACCTACATTTCAACATCATTCAGTTACAGAACTGAAAAAGATGTTGTCTGTCCATGTGGAAGCTCCAGTGTTTAGCCCATTGAAATCAGACTGGTGGATTCATTCAGGACTAAATCTGGTATTACCAGATTCTTTGGAGCAACTAAGCACTGATTTGGGTAGTGCAAACAGCATGTTTACTACTAAAGTGGAAGTATTCTCACAAATTACACAATTTCAGTTAGAAAGTAAGTATATTTGTTTTTGATAGAAAAGTTCAATGACAAGAATGGCAAGGAGATCTTTAACAGAGGATCAGTCATGCAGTTCAGTGACGGATAGTAGCATAGCACCAACTAAGAAAAGAATCAGAAAAATTCTCATTCTCAAAAAGAAAAGAACTCAGAAAAGCATAAATTAGCCTCCACTATTACTCTAAAGTCTGATTTACAAAAAGCTAAGATTGTCAGTTGCGTGGATAAAAGTAAGTGTGCACTTGCATACTTAATTTGTGATTACCATGATTGCATATGCAAATTATGGTAGTTGCAAGTACAAATTAGCCACATCAGGCCCTTAATGTTTCTAATAAAATACCTGGCAGGAGAACTTTTGAAAGGGATATAATAATTTCAAAGTATTATTAATTACTATTATTAATTAATATCACCATAATAGTGAATATGTTGATGTAGCAGACTCTTATATTGTTCCAGCTTCTTCTAGGATAGGCCAGTGGCACAGGACCAGTTGTAGTTAACTCAGCTTCTATTATAGTGAAGATTCATCAGTATACAATATTATGCAGGGATTCATTCACTATGCAGAGTTGCAAGGCTATTTGCGTGCAACTCACATGGAAAAATACTACCACCTAAGTGTGGCAGCTCTGTAGAGACAGAACATATTGCAGTGCATTTAGCTACAGTATTGTTAACATGAATATATAGAAGTAATACAAAGGGTTATGATTTTGGGAAATTGCAGCTCTAAAATGCATCAAATCACATCCTTTTTATTTTCTCATATTACAGATGCTTGTAATAAGCACAGTTACCCCAGGGCCGGTGCAAGGAAGTTTCGCACCCTAGGTGAAACTTCCACCTTGCGCCCACCCCCCAGCCCTGCGGCAGCTCCCCACCCCCCCTCCCTGAGGTGCCCCCCCTGCGGCAGCTCCCCACCCCAGCTCACCTCTGCTCCGCCTCCTCCCGAGCACGCCGCCCCCGCTCTAATTCTCCTCCTCTCCCAGGCTTGCGGCGCCAAACTGATGATTGGCGCCGCAAGCCTAGGAGGCGGGAGAAGTGTAGCGGCGACCGTGTGCTCGGGGAGGGGGCGTAGCAGAGATGAGTGGGGTGGGGAGCTGCCGCATGGCTCCCCGGGCTGGGGGGGTGGGGAGTTGCCGTGGGAGGGGGGGTGCCGCAGGGTGGTGGGGGGAGCCGCCACAGGGCTCCCCACCCCAACTCACCTCTGCTACGCCCCCTCACCTAGCACGCCGCCCCCGCCAGCAATGACAATAATTGCATGGAGCGGCCGCTGCGCTGGGAGAGGGAGTCTGAGCCGCACGTGTCAGTGCGCTGCCGGCAGCCCAGGCCAGGAACGCTGTAAAAAAAAATTGGGGGCACTGCTTTTTGGCACCCCCAAATCTTGCTGCCCTAGGCAACCGCCTAGTTTGCCTTAATGGTAGCACTGGCCCTGAGTTACCCACATTCATAGTCAAATTCCTTGCTATTTCACACACAGTTTATCATTATGGGGATTTTTAGTATGAAGCTGTCATATATTTGTACTGAACAGGTAGTACAGTATATTATTTCTCATGCACTCATAACTTTACAATGTCCCTTCAAATAGAACATGTAATAGGTACAATAGAATCCATTCTAGATCATTCTTGTGTTCTCCTACACAGCACTCGCTGTTCTGTATAAAAGTCATAGCTTATGGGTATTGTTGCCCAAGCCAGTTGATAGGAAATGTGGTGGGGGGGTCCAGGAATCTCACTGGAATTTTTTTCCCTTAGGTTGATAGCTCCCCTAGTTTGTGTGTGCTGAACTAATCATGTTATCCCCAGTATTTCTGTACCTCTGCCTGAACAGCAGCAGTTCCTTTTCTGCGCTTTCTATAAGCCTGGGTTCTTTAGTCTCTGTTTGGCTTCTTGAAATGGCCAACATCTTGCAGCAAAACTTCTCTTATATGGAGTGTGGAGCTTGCTGAGGATTCCTTTAGCAGCAGTTTTACTGAATGCTCCTGTTACAACAGCAGCTTTGGGTAGACTAAAGAACTACTTCCACTGGCTTCCTCTGTCTAGCATCATGTGAAGCAGCAGCTTAGTAACACCCACCTCGCTGTCTGCTCCCACCAGCTGGAGCTCTTTTTGGAGAATATATTCAAGTTTGAACTGCCCCTTCTCCTTCCTACTAAATCATTCATTCATGAAGGAAGAACTCTTGAGAAGGGATTCCTCTTGCTCAGCGCACCTCCTTGCCAACATTGGTGAGAGCAGCTTACAGTCGGACTTGGAAGAGCCCGCTCCTTCCACCCATTGACAGCAGCAGTGATCTGGGTCCTTATTAATCCAGAGCAGCAGATCTTTTAGCAAGGCGTAGCCAGACTGCTTGCACCTTGTGGAGTCTTCTAGCATGGAAATACAGTCAGTAGTAGAGGCTAAGAAGGGGTCATGAGTCACAGTAACTGGTTTCTATGGTCCTATAGCCCCAAGGGACCCTCATCATCAGTGCTGATCCCATTTCACAATTTTCCTCATCCTCTTTACAAGACCAGGAAATGGTTTTCTGGATCCTCTCCAACAGCCACAGTTTCTAGCTTCTTTGGTCCCCAGTACCCAGGAAAGAGGTTTAACACTCTTTGCAAGCCCAACTCTACTACCAGTCTGCTCAGGCAGACTGCAGGATTGGGGACCCAGGTTGAGCACCATTTCCCTCTTCAATCCATCAGTTGTTCACTCTCACTCAAACCTGAATAGTTAAGCCTAGTTCTCTCCGCCAGGGTCCTTCTGTGTGCACAGAAGTTCAACCTAGCCCAGTGTGCCTCCTTTTGAGGAAGACTGCTGGTAGGCCCATAAATAGTGCAACAAAGTAGTCTAGCAGTTCATACCATCAGCCTGCAGATGTCTCTAGTCCATCCTTTTTGCAGTAATCCTGCTAGTAAAGGATCAGTAACAGAAGAAAGTAGAAAAAAGTGAGGAGAAGAGAACATAAGTGAGAGGGAAAGTCCCCTAATAGAGCATAGTTCTAATTCTAACATCATATCAACGGAAGTTAGGAACCTAAACACTGTTGTGGAGCACGATCCTAGAAAAATCACAGGAACACCACAATCCCTAAAGCCCGAGTTAGGTGCCTACAGTCCCTATACAATGATTGGGGGAGAGAGGCACCATAGACTGCAGTCTACTAAGCCAGCATACAAGGCAGGGAGCCACCTAAGCTAGCCAATGGAGACACTGAGCAGAGAGGTATGCACTGAGCCCTGCCCCTCTCTCAGAGATAGGCTCTTAAATCCAGGCTGCATGGAGGCACCTAACTGTGCTAGCAAGCCACGAACTGGAAGAAAATAGGCATTCAGCCACCTAAGATGCTTGCAGGACCTGAAACAAAATAGAAGAGGAGGAGCAGGACCTCCCTTACAATCTTTAGCCAAGTGGATAGGATGTGGAACACCCCCAATTTAAGTTCCCCTGCCTTCTGCTACCTCTCAGGTGATTGTCCTAACCACTAGGCTATAGAGTCAGTAACTCTTTCTCTAGCCAAATAATATTTAAGTATTCCATTGTTTAATTAAAGTGGAACAACTTCAAAAGGAGAGACTGAGGGAGCCTCACATCAGAATATTCCATAGTCTACTTGCTAGGCTGATCACCTGAGAGGTGGAAGACTCCTGTTCAAATCCCTTTGCCCCCTCAGGAGGAAGGTGGGAATGAACCTAGAAGGTTCCCTCTTCATGGGTGAGATTATAAGGGAGATCTTCTTCCTACACCCCCAGCTGTTTTGTGTGAACTTGCCTGATGGGCCCAATCTGATATGCGTGCTAAGAAGCCACCGTCTGGATCAGGACTCTGCACATGACTTGACTAGCCAAACATCTATTTTTTCCCGGTTTGTTAATTGCTCTGTGGCTTAGACAGGAGATAGGCACCTGGGCACCGAAGAGAGTGAGGCTGTAGTGTGCATGGCCAGAAGCGCCTTGTGAGTTTAGGTGCCTACAGGGTTAGGTGGCAGCCTAGTGGGAGTTTTGCAGTGGTGCCTAAAAATGGGACTTGGATTTCTAAGTAACTTTGTGGACCCCACCTTCAGTCCTTATTCTTTATCCACAGGTACCTCTGATCTTTTGTTGTAGTGACCAATTTTTCATTTGTTTGCTGTTTTATTACCTTCCTTATTGGTGAAGAAGATTATGGTCCCTGCTTGCTTTCCGTGAGTTACGATTTTTGTCCAGAGCAGTGGATCCAACATAGGTAAAAAGTAAGAGTTTTCTTACCTTTAACTTTGATTTTCTCTAATATGGAGCCACTGCTCTGGGCAGACTCACCTTGTGCTTATTTAGTGTTTTATTAATTTCTGAGCTTGTCACAGGCTCGTCTTTTACATTCTTTCATGCAAGGTTGAAAGGGAAAGGAAAACAAGTGCTCAAAATGTCAGTGACGCTACGGCAAACTGTATTGGTAATAGAACTATCATGCTAGGTTGCATTAAATCTATCACCATCTATAAGTTAATTGTGTATAGCTTCACTTCAGAGTTGATATAATGTCTTTGGAGCTTTCTGTTTTCTGAACTTTGGAATTTCTTACCTGGGAATAACATATCAGTTCAAACATGCCAGCCGTGGAGTCTAACACCCTAAGGAAGAAAGGAAAAAAAAATCAAAAAAGAACTCTGCAGAGTTCTAATCAATTGGATTGGACAAGAACATTCTTGGGTTATATATTCTATCCAGAGCAGTAGATTCTACTAGGAGTAATCAAAATTGCAATGGAGAAAACTAATTTTATCTTTCAGAGTGGCTTGAAGAGAAGTGTTCCCTTACTAACCAAGGACTGCTTTCTGTCAGTGCACGTCACTGGGACAAAACAACAGATTCTCATTTCTCACCTGAAAAGAAGAGCCCATTCTCTCCATTATGTTTGAGAGCTGCACCTCATGTTAACATACATGATACAAATACATCTGGTGAATGGCTAACAAGACAGGAAAAACAGCACAGTGAGACAGAAGGACCAATGCATTTCTTATATCAAGAAAAGAAAAACAAAGATTTGTCTGACTCACTTAACTGTAAAGAAGTATCTTTTGAACCAAACAGCTCAACAAAAAGCCAGAAGACTCCATCATTCGAACAGTCTAGGCAATGTGATGATGATTCTGACCTTCTGAGCAGTTTTATCATGCTAAGGTCTAAACACGTGTTCATCCAAAATGAGGAAAAAAATAATGTGGATAGGCAGAAAGATGGTAGGTGAACCATTCTGTCCTGTAATTTTAGGTCTAATTCTGCTCTCTTACACTGCTGTAAATCAAGTATAACTCCATTCAAGTCAATAGAACTAATTACATGGGGTGAAATCCTGGTCCCATTGACTTGAGTGGATCCAGTATTTCATCCAGGGTATTTACTTTCTATTTTTCTTTTTAGTTGTTTTGTTAGACAGTGTGCATTAAAGTTTGGTTCCACTCTGAAAGGAAAATGTAAACATGGTACCCTCTGACTCAGACTGTCTGCTCCCCTGGCATGTTCTGAGTCTAGTCTGCTGATTTTTGTGACAAAAGTAAGTTTCTATTGCTTACTACTCTTGTTAGTCCTGCAGAGCTAGCACAGTTAAGAGGGAACTACAGTCTGTTTCTTCTTATCCCAGCAGAACCATTCCAATTAGTTACACCTGTGCAAACTCAGTGATGCAATGAGGCTGAACAGTTGTCTGTGAAGACAGAATATGGTTTGAAGATCTGTTATCACTGCTGATGATGTGTGAGAAGAAAACTTAGCTTACAGATTGAGTATGCAGGACTGGCACTTAGAAAAAAAATTACTTATAAAACCCTCTTTGCTACAGAAATCATCGTGAGACAATGAAGTGTTAGCTCAGTCACTTTTCAGAGTAGAATCACGGTTAAAAAATAAAATGCTGCAGGACCCAGACCCTGGTTAGCAGAACTTCAACACAGATTATGCATGAGTTATATATACCCTTGGAAAATAAGTCTGTAATGTAGACACTGTTGCAGCACTAATTATAATAGCATGAAGTGGTGCTATGTAACAGATTAATATGGATTTTAATTGTATCCTGACATAATTTCAAAATAACAATTATTTGCAAGACATTTTAAATGGTTTTATTTTTTAAATTTTATTATTATTGTTTTATGTTGATACACCTGCAGATCTTGAGAAATTGATAACCCCAGTTCTAAAAGTACAAACTCAAGACATGTGAACTAAGGTCTTATGTTACCATCTAGTGAACTCTAACTAGAAGTGCATCTCTGAGTAGTACTATGGATAGAGGCATAGTTAAATATAGTGTAAACAAGTAAATGTATACAAAAAAAATGTGGAGTCCTTGTGGCACCTTAGAGACTAACAAATTTATTTGGCCATAAGCTTTCGTGGTCTAGAACCCACTTCATCAGAAGCATGAAGTAAAAAATACAGGAGCAGGTATAAATACATGAAACGATGAGGGTGCTTTACCAAGTGTTAGGTCAGTCTAACGAGATGAATCAATTATCAGTAGGATATCAAGGGAGGAAAAATAACTTTTGAAGTGGTAAGAGAGTGGCCCATTACAGACAGTTGACAGTGTGAGTAACAGTAGGAAGAAATTAGTATTGGGGGAAATTAAGTTTAGGTTTTGTAATGACCCAACCACTCCCAGTCTTTATTCAGGCCTAATCTGATGGTATCTAGTTTGCAAATTAATTCCAGTTCTGCAGCTTCACGTTGGAGTCTGTTTTTGAAGTTTTTTTGTTGAAGAATTGCCACTTTGAGGTCTGTTATTGAGTGACCAGAGAGATTGAAGTGTTCTCCTATGGGTTTTTGAATGTTATGATTCCTGATGTCAGATTTGTGTCCATTTATTCTTTTGCGTAGAGACTGTCCAGTTTGGTCAATGTACATGGCAGAGGGGCATTGCTGGCACATGATGGCATATATCACATTGGTAGATGTGCAGGTGAACGAGCTTCTGATGGTGTGGCTGATGTGGTTAGGTCCTATGATGGTGTCCCTTGAATAGATATGTGGACAGAGTTGGTACCGGGGCTTGTAGCAGAGTTTCGTTCCTGGGTTGGTGTTTTTGTTGTGTGGTGTGTAGTTGCTGGTGAGTATTTGCTTCAGGTTGGGGGGCTGTCTGTAAGCGAGGACTGGTCTGTCTCCCAAGGTCTGTGAGAGTGAGGGATCATCCTTCAGGATAGGTTGTAGATCCTTGATGATGCGCTGGAGAGGTTTTAGTTGGGGGCTGTAGGTGACCGCTAGTGGCACTCTGTTACTTTCTTTGTTGGGCCTGTGTTGTAATAGGTGACTTCTCGGTACCCTTCTGGCTCTGTCAATCTGTTTCTTCACTTCATTAGGTGGGTACTGCAGTTTTAAGAACACTTAATAGAGATTCTGTAGGTGTTTGTCTCTGCCTGAGGGATCGAAGCAAATGCGGTTGTATCTTAGGGTATGTCCAGACTACCCGCCGAATCGGCGGGTAGCGATCGATCTATCGGGGATTGATATATCGCGTCTCGTCTAGACGCAATATATTGATCCCCGAATGCGCTCCCGTTGACTCTGGAACTCCACCAGGGCAAGCGGCGGGAGCGGAGTCGACGGGGGAGCTGCGGCCGTTGATCCCGCACCGTGAGGACAGGAGGGAAGTCGAAATAAGATATGTCGACTTCAGCTGTGCTATTTCCGTAGCTAAAGTTGCGTATCTTACATCGACACCCCCCCACCCCAGTGTAGACCAGGCCTTAGAGCTTGGCTGTAGACAATGATTGATAAATGCTTAACCTATCCAAACATATGTAGATTTTATGTCAATTCCTTCTAAAGTATGGTTCCAATTTTAGCTGAAGGCCTATTGTCTCCCAATAAATTACAGTGCTGCTGTGGGTTATTTTTATAGACACCAGTTATATGTACTATTTAACCCAATTAGTATTTAGGAGAGAACTAGTAAAAGTAATTGGTTAGCATAATTTTGAACCTTAATAAACTTCAAATTCAGTAGGCTCCTGGACAGTAAAATACAAACTTTGGCTTTTAACTTTGGGGGATGGAAAGTTTTTTTTTACTTTTCCCTCTTTATTTCGCCCAAGTACCTCATTTTCACAGCTGCAGCCGTATGACATAGGGATCAATCCACTTTGCCAAGAAGTGGGGGCTGCTAGCTCCAAATGTGATCAGCAGCAGCTGGAGGGAATCTGCCAGGATGAGGAGAACAGAGATGCTGGGGCACCCTTAAGATAGCTTGTGACTTCTTATTTGTATTGGAGAAGGAGAAAAAAAAACCACAGAAGGGATAGATGCTGAGGTGCAGCTACAAGTAAAGATGAAGGGAGTGAGAACGACCTCTTAAGTAAACTGTTTCCAGCCCTTCTCTTACTTACCCTATTTCCAGTGTTCCTGATCTCTCCAGCTCACTGGTGACCCCATCAGCCTCCACCCTCTTTCCCTGAGCAGTTTCTCTTTCTTAGTCCAATTGAATTCCTGCTCTCAGATGCTCTTCCACTCAGCAGTTTTCCTGCCTTAGTGCTCATGTAGGAATCTTCCTTTATACAAACAATAGGGCTATAGAAGCAGCTCCCAGCAGTTTCTCAACTTTGCCAGGATACGGATCTCCATCTCAGAGGGGAGGTGGCTGATTCCATTCAGATCTGACAGCACCCACTTTTTGGCAAACATAATCTGACCAATGTATCATGTGACTGCAGCGAGGAAGTGTGGGAACTTGGAGGAAATAAAGAAAAAATAAAATATTTTCACTTTCTTTTTCCAAAGTAAAATATACAATTATTTTTCTGTGGCACAGGAGCCTCCTGAATTTTGAAATGTTTAATTAGCGAGTGGAGGAACGTGTTAGAAAATTTACTTATTCCGTGGACTTGTCTTGTGATAATTTTATATAATCTATGTCCAATGTTTTAGCACTGGAAATTAAAGTGTGTCCAGAAGTTCTTAAACAAGACAGTCCTGCTGTTTGTAAGGCTACATTGACAGAGAAAACAGAACAGGAGAATCAAGGCAGCATCTCAGTCGAAATTCAAGCATCAGGTATAGAATTTTGCTTTGAATGGTCTGTTTATTTTTTTTGTGATATTGCAATTTTACACTAAATAATAGCCATCCATACAAAACCAATATCCACTTTATTCTCTGCTCTCTACGGCTCTTATCCTGCAAAAATTCAATATGGGAACCCTTATGCCCATGCAGACTGTCGTATAACAATCCCTATATTTCACCATGGTAGCATCATGTGAAAGAATTAAGAGTTTCTCAGTCAGATATAAGCTATATCCAATATTGAGAACTTAAAGACAAACACAAATATTTAACAGGAGTGAAATATTAACAATATCTTATGATTCCTTACTGGAAATATTAAGCACTTTAAAAAGAAAATGATTCATCAATAAATGAATGAATGAAATTACACTGAGTAGCAAAAACAATATAGTATATGAGCTATCCTGACAAAGAATGCAGAACTGGAGATGATGAGAATGAGAACTTACATAGTGCTCCACATCTTCAAAGTACTTTACAAATATTAACTAATTAGTTAATAATTATGAGGGCATAAATGACCAAATGTAGTGAGACCAGCAACTGAAATGCAGCCCAGTCTGGCAACCTTACCTGTCAGCTTGAGATATTTTAAAAATGAAATGATAAACCCTTGAACATAGGGGATAATAGAGTTTTAACCTTGATGATGCGATTAACTCAACTGTAATGTTAAGCACATAAAAGAAAAAATTGATATTCAAGAGATTTAGGTATCCCATCGAGAAATAGGTCGTGCCTTCCAGTTAATTAAATAGCAGCAGTATATTTGAGTTCTTCAGACTACTGTGTTGCTGTCACCTATTTGGATGGCATGAAAACTCAGTTATATCTGAAGATATGTCTACATGTGCTGGCACAGCTATGCCACCACAGCCATGTAATGTAGATACAGCCTACACCAACAAAAGGGTTTTTTCTATTCATATCAGAATACCACCTCCCCAAATGATGGTATCTACATTGACTGAAGCGTTCTTTTGTCAATACAGCCGCATCTACACTGGCAGTGGGGTTGATATAGCTACGTTGGTCAAGGAGTGGATTTTTTACACCAACATAGCTATGTTGACTTGACTTTTACGTGTAGATAGAGCCTTAGGTCTGGTCTAAACTCCTGAGCAACATAGTTATACCAACCTAACCTCCAGTGTAGACAGAGCTTCTCCCGTCAGACATAGCTACTGCCTCTCGGGGAGGTGGATTAATTACACCGATGGGAGAGCGGTCTCCTGTCGGCTTAGAGCATCTTCATTAAAGTGCTACAGCTGCATCGGTCGAGAGTTTTAAGTGTAGGCTTGCCCTTAGAAGGGGTTACAAAACAGCCATCCAGCAGTTATTAAGAATTACTAACATGAAGAGAATGAAGTTCGTGTTGCAGATCTCTTGAAGAAAATAATGCTTTTTTATTTTGCAACACACTTGAGGACTTTTATCCAACAGTGGCATATTTAACCAAATCGTGTTATCTTGTGTGTGTTTGTATTAACCAGAAAGCCAGTGCCAGGCATACCATCTGTTAGAAGCAACAGCCACTCCTGTTCTAAAAGAGTTGATGCATCTTGGCATACTTGCTGCAGTGAATTGGAGCTTTGCCACGGTTAAATT
Organism: Trachemys scripta elegans; assembly: GCF_013100865.1. Classification (NCBI taxonomy): domain Eukaryota; kingdom Metazoa; phylum Chordata; order Testudines; family Emydidae; genus Trachemys; species Trachemys scripta. The sequence goes on along the minus strand of NC_048303.1, from coordinate 115,077,083 downwards.
TGATCACACTAGATTTTTCTTAAAACAGCAGGAGAAAGTGATCTGTGATATTTTTAAACAAGGTAAAACACATTGTATTTTTCATCTATAAAATTGATTTTATTTCATTTGTAACGTGTGGCTCAATAAGTCTGGCAAATTATTGACAAACTTTCAAGCGTTTCCCATCTTAAGGGCTGATGGTAACAGACCTGTTTTTTTTGTTTCCAAAAGGTCTCCATTAATACCGTCCTAGTTAGGCGTGTTATTTTTAATAACTTGAATATCAGAATACTAAAAAGTATTCAAATCTAAATTTCACATGCTTCAGAAATGTTGGTCATGATTAATCATACATTGTAGGCAATGTTTAAATGACACTCCCACATGTGTAATTTACAGAGAAAAACACTAGTATGTTTTTGTTGTCCTTTTCTTTGTGGTCAGTGGCTGTTTTTGTCATATACCTGTCATGGAGTTCAGGGTATACTCCAGTCCAGGAAGGGGTGGTCACCTCTTAACCCTGTAACCCTGAGTGCCTCACAATACTTTGCTACTGTAGCTCCCAGCCTGGGACACTCAGTCAGCAACAAACATGCAGGTCACAGCCTGAGTGTCTGTGTGCTATACAGCCAATGCTGGTTCAGAAACTCTGATGCCAGCAGTCAGTCTACAGTAGGGTTACCATATCTAATAAATAAAAAAAGAGGACCCTCCACGGGCCCTGGCCCCGCCCATTTTCCCACCCCCAGCCCCGCCCCAACTCCGCCCCTTCCCCGCCCTAACTCCGCCCCCTCCTCCCTCCCACTCCCAGCCACGCGGAAAGGGCTGCCCGAGCGCTACCAGCTTCACGGTTTGCCGGGCAGCCTCC
>NC_048303.1:115054404-115075884 GCF_013100865.1 Trachemys scripta elegans | reverse complement strand
GGGCAGCTCGGCTCTTAAACAGAGCCGAAGAGTCACGGGAGGAGCAGAGCCTCCGGCCACGGCGGCTCTGCTCCTCCCCGACTCTTCGGCTCTGTTTAAGAGCCGGGCTGCCCCAGCGTTACCGGCTTCGGGCAGCCCCCATGCCTCCGGACCCTGCGCCGCCGGAGCCCGGGAGGGGAAGTGCCCAGCCGGCGGCTGGGGTCCGGAGGCAAGGGGGCTGCCTGAAGCCCATAGCGCTCGGGCAGCTCGGCTCTTAAACAGAGCCAAAGAGTCGGGAGGAGCAGAGCCGCCATTTTCCCGGACATGTTCGGCTTTTTGGCAATTCCCCCCGGACGGGGGTTTGAGTGCCGAAAAGCTGGACATGTCCGGGAAAAAGAGGACGTATGGTAACCCTAGTCTTCAGCCTTACAGCCCCACTCTGCCTTCCACAGCCTTGATTACAACGAGCAAGGTGGCCCCAACACACTCCCAGTCCCGAATTTTCCCAAGACCTTGTGTTCTGCAATGTCCAGCCCTCTCCTGGACATATCAGAGAAATAAGAAATTCAGTTGTATGTCTTAACACTACATAAGGAATTATGAATGCTTATTTGGGTCACAGACTGTAAAGCGTAATATTAATAAGTATTCATAATTCCTTATAAGGTGTTAATACATACAATTCACAATGGTATTAATAAAAGATCTCATGCAATAGCCTGTTATAATACAGTAATATTCTATACAATCTGGTCTATATTACAGACCTATATTGATATAACTACATCGCTCAGGGGTGTGAAAAATCCACAACCCTGAACAACGTAGTTATGCTGACCTAACCCACTGTGTGCACAGCGCTATGTCAGCGGGAGAGCTTCTTCCACCAACATAGCTACCACCTCTTGGGATTAATTAGGCCGATGGGAGAGCTGTCTCCTGTCGGCTTAGAGCATCTTCATTAAAGCGCTACAGTGGCACAGCTGCATTGGTGCAGTTGCACCAATGCAGCACTTTAAGTGTATACTTGCCCTCAGTTGATTCAATTGTTTATCACTTGAAGTTCAGCCCCCTCCCCTCATCTTTATAGACCAATAGGTATACACTACACACTTACTTCGGAGGTAAAAAATCCACACCCCTGAGTGATATAGTTATACCTACCTTAACCCCCTCTGTAGACAGCGCTATGTCAGTGTGAGAGCTTCTCCCACCGACATAGCTACCTCTTCTGGCAGAGGTAGAGTAACGAAGCCAATGGGAGAACTTTCCCCCATCGACTTAGAGCAGAGGTGGGAAAACTTTTTGGCCTGAGGGCCACATCAGGGTTCCGAAACTGTATGGAGGGCTGGGTAGGGAAGGCTGTGCCTCCCCAAACAGCCTGGCCCCTGCCCCCATCTGACCCCTCCCACTTCCCACCTCCCTCAGAACCCCCGACCGATCCAACCCCCCTGCTCCTTGTCCCCTAACCGCCCTCTCCCTGGAGCCGCATATTAACTTCTGAAGAACCGCATGTGGTTCCGGAGCCACAGGTTGGCCACCCCTGCTTAAGAGTCTTCAATTTAATTCAAGATTAATTCAAAGGTGTTTATATATTATGAAAGACAGATGATTTCAGAAATTTAGCAGGACCCAGGAAATCTGATACTATGGTCCAACCTAACCATGGTGCTCCCACTTATGGGCTCTGCTCTGTCACTGGTTTGTAATGATATGCTACAATCCACATGACAGCTAGAACCATGGCCTTATCTGTGTCAGTAAAGAGGTTCCTCTGACTAAAATAGTGGGCAGTGGAACAATCCTTCAGGGCCAGGCTGCCGGTCCTTCCCTTTAAAGACAGGCTATTTTTTCGGGAAGAGTTGGAGAAGATTCAGCAGTCCCTGTCTGCGCCAAAGAACGAGAGTCTGCCCCAAGACTGGTCCCTGAGATAGCTCGTCTTGCCCACACTGAAGAGGCAATAAGTGGCAGAGTGCCCTTTTGAGTTTTAAGAAGAGAGCCTGATGCTGAGAGAGCCAAGGCCCAGAACCTGTCATGAGGGGAAGGCTGAAAAACAACAGTCATGACTGGGCCCAGACAGTGCCCAAGCAATGGGCACTTACAGCAGTATGTTTGGCTAGAATAGTGGGAAAGCTGCAACTGCTCTCTTGAAAAGAGCTGTAATTGATTTTTCACAAGAACTCTGCCTAAATTCAAGCCTAAAATTCTTCAGGCATTTTTTCTTCATAGCAGATTTACCTTATTCACAATCTTCCCTAATCCAAAGTATCTGAAGGAAGGAAGACTTCATTACCAGGACATTCAAAGGTCCCTGCAAATTTACATAGAGCAGCTCGCAGAGGTCAATGGATCACAGAGGCTATTTATTTTGAACCAAGGTCCAAATTAAAAAACAATCAGACTCCAAAGCTACCGCCTCAAAGTGGACTAAGGTACTAAGCAGGAATAAAGAACAGGAGTACTTGTGGCACCTTAGAGACTAACAAATTTATTTGAGCATAAGCTTTCGTGGGCTACAGCCCACTTCATCTGGTGCCACAAGTACTCCTGTTCTTTTTGCGGATACAGACTAACACGGCTGCGACTCTGAAACCTAAGCAGGAAAACTTACTTCATTATAGGGAAGATGTTACCAGAAACATTTAAAGCACACTTAGTACCATTGTTATGGACAGAAAGTGAGGAATCTGTTTTTTTAATAGAGATTTGTAAGGCAGACAGACACCTGGGCACCAGTTTACACCTTTGCCAAGCATTATAGGATAGATGTGCAGGCATCCATAGAGGCAGTCTTTGACAGGAGAGTGTGGTAGGTGACTGTCAAATCCTCATCCCTCCTGTAGCTTTATGTGAGCTGCTTTGGGAGGTTTCAAGTAGCCAGCATAGTACAGAAGACGAAATAAGACATTTTTCCTCTTTGTTAATTTTCTTCCTTTAAGGTATTATATACTAGCCCAGAGAATCTCCCGTGAAAAACAATGTCTTTTTTATGGTTCAAGGCAAGGGTAGTCAATAGGCAGACCTCAGGACAAATCCAGGCCACCAGTTGCTTTTAAACAAACCCTGAAATCTTTTTATTTACTTATTATCTTTTTTTTTTTTTCTGAAGTCTGGAGCTTGACTATACCTTGACCAAGAAATTTGGACCTTGACAAAAAAATAATAGAGTACCCCGGTTCAAAGTTTAATGCAAAGTTTCTTTGGAAAATTCAAGTTTGAGTTATCACTGTATTAAAGTTATTTACTGATTATCAAAGGATGGAGTCAGTTTGATTTCTTGGGAACTGCTTTGAAATAGTCAATTGCAGAAAGATGGTTAGACCTTTCTATAGAGAAGCGTGATGTCATCAAAAGATTTAGTAATCTGTCTCCATCTGCTGTATGAGAGGATACATCACCCAAATAACTTAGACTAGTATAGAGGAGCTCAAAGAAATAAAATAAACAGGTAGGCAAAATTTTTGCTTTCCTTCATGTACAGTCAGTGTTTGCCTTGCTGAGATCCACAGCAATGAGTGTTTATATTTATATCTATATTTCATTGTGGGAGACTAATGTTCTGAGATGCCAGGACCTTTTATATGACTTTGTGTATGCAGTATAGCTCCTGAGGTTTCTATACAAACTATATATATATATAATTTATTTAAAAAAAACTTTTTTTCCTTTGTATAGGTAAAAATAGTGAGAAAGAGATTCTGTTGTTCAAACATGCTGCTCTGGTGCATCTGTTGGTAACAGTTCGAGACCTCCTATTAATGTGTACCTTGGACACAGCATTAGGTTAGTTTTAACAATAAAAATGTTTTCTCTCTTTATTGTCATTGCCACTGGATGAAATTAATATACCATGAAATTCTGCAATCCCTCGCTCATATTTTGTAATTTTTGATTGTGGTGTAACTAAACACTTATCAAGCCTTAACTTACAGCTTCTGAGAGTTGCCCCCGTCTGCCTGCATATTTCTACATTCATATTTAGGGTTGCCAACCCTCCCGGATTGGCTGGGAGTCTACCGGAATCAGCCTCAATCTCCTGGTGACTATTAAAAGCAATCAGGGAGATTTTAATAGTCCAAAAGTCCGGTTGGCAATGCAGTGGGGCTAAGACCGGCTCCCTACCTGCCCTGGCTCTGCGTGGCTCCTGGAAGTGGCTGGCATGTCCGGTTCCAGTCTCCGCACACTGCCCCTGCACCCTGCCCCGAGTGCTGACTCCACAGCTCCCATTGGCTGGGAATCGCAGCCAATGGTAACTGCGGGGGCGGTGCCCACAGGCAGGGGCAGTGTGTAGAGCCACCTAGTTGACCCTGAGCCTACGAGCCGGACATGCCAGCCACTTCCAGGAGCTTCCTGAGGTAAGTGCCACCTGGCTGGAGCCAGCACCCCTCAGCCCTGAGTCCCCTCCCACACCCAAACTCCCCCTCAGAGCTCGCACCCCTCATCCCCTCCCGCACCCCACCCCCTGTCCCAGCCCTGAGCCCCCTCCTGCACTCCAAACCCCTTAGCCCCAGCCCAGAGCCCCTTCCCACACTCTGAACCCCTCATTTCTGGTCCCACCCTGGAGCCCGCATCCCCAGCCGGAGCCTTCACCCCCTCCCACATCCCAACCCACTGCCCCAGCCTGGTGAAAGTGAGTGAGGGTAGGGGAGAGCGAGCAAAAGAGGGAGGGGAGATTGAGTGAGTGGGGGCATGACCTCAGAGAAGGGACAGGGCAAGGGTGTTTAGGTTTGTGTGATTAGAAAGTTGGCAACCCTTTACTCATTAAATGCCAATTCAACGCAAATCGTATTTCTTTACCATTAATACCTGACACATAGTTCATATCACCATTTATGGCACTGCACAGTTTGGCCAAGAAACTTCCATGGGAGTTGCACCCACTTACATCATGTCTGGATTTTGCATGTGAATCTGTGAGTTAGCTGGCAAACATATAAGAAGGACCAGGGCTGGTGCAAGGAAGTTTCGCGCCCTAGGTGAAACTTCCACCTTGCGCCCCCCCCACCCTGCAGCAGCTCCCCGCCCCCCACCTCGCCCTGAGGCACCTCCCGCCGCAGCAGCTCCCTCCCTCCCCCCAAACAGCTGATTGGCGCCGCAAACCTGGGAGGCGAGAGAAGTAGAGCAGCGACGGCGTGCTCGGGGAGGGGGTGTAGCAGAGGTGAGCTGGGGTGGGGAGCACTGTGGCAGCTCCGCCCCCCGCCCTGAGTCTCCCCGTGGCAGCTCCCCACCCCCCTGGCCCAGGGAGCCGTGCAGCAGCTCCCCGCCCCAGCTCACCTCTGCTTCGCCTCCTCCCTGAGTACACCGCCCCCCCCTCTAATTCTCCTCCCCTCCCAGGCTTGCGGCGCCAAACAGCTGATTGGCACTGCAAGCCTGGGAGGCCGGAGAAGTGTAGCGGTGACTGCACGCTCGGGGAGGGGACATAGGAACGCTGTAAAAAAAATTGGGGGCACCGCTTTTTGGCACCCCCAAATCTTGGCGCCCTAGGCAACCGCCTAGTTTGCCTTAATGGTAGTATCAGCCCTGAGAAGGACATATAGGCAGTCAACTTTCTGAGACTTTGTGCATTGTTTATTATGCTGTTCATTTGGAATAATTTATACCTAAGAAATTAGTTTCCCATCTACTCCTTTGAGTTGCAGATATGAAGAGTGAGGCAGGTTCAAGCACAAATGTGAAATATTATTTAACACATTTGGCTCCTGTGTAAAGCTACATCAAAGACTAAAGGCTGAACTGTAGCCCTTAAACTCAGAGATTATTCCATTTTTTAGTAATATGCAGATAAGGATGAGGATAACAGTTCATCTGCTCCTAATCTCACACCTGAAGTCATAATTCTCTGTTTGTCACACATTCATTTCCACATCTACCTATTGTAATTTCACACATAGGTTTATCAGAATTTAGAGCATATATGATCTCTATTATGAAAAATTTACACTCTACAAAGTTATGACTTCATGTGGAGCATAACAGCAGGAGCAGATTAACTCTTAAAACGATTGTGTCTTCATTGAAATGCCTCTAATAATAAATGATGGGGAAGAGGAATGCAGAAAATAGAATATGTAAACAGAACTATCTCTACTCATAATGTTTTTCTAAGAGTTCTGTGAGGTGTCAGCATATTTAAAGGTGAACTGCAAAAGAAATTTGAAAATTGAGCCAAGCACAGAAATACTGTATGTCCCCACCAGTCAGGCTGTGGTAGCATTCAGCACATAAGTAAGTGGAAACTAGTCATATATCCATACATATTTTATTTATATCTCTCAATTTCTTGGCCTGCTTTAGGTTCACTGTTGATTCACAGTATGTATCACACAGGGATGTTACAGGTAGCAGAAATATTTGAAATAATATGAGCCAACTAGTAGGGACTCTGATACGTCACATTTATCTTGTAAGCCACTTTTAAAAAAATAATTAAAAGATTAAACTTTGGAAAATGTGGCATATAAGAAAAAGCCTGATTTAGCTGGAAGCTTCTCGGCTGGTTTAGTGTAACAGCTCAATTTTCTGGTATCTCAAGTTCCAGAATTCTACTTCCGATTTTAGATTTATTTATATGACAACTGGTTCCAAAGTCTGGTTAGTGGGAGCATTCTGCACATATTTCTGTCTTTGGCTAAATTTTCAGCTTTCCTTTGCGAGTTGCCTTTATATGAAACTAAAATGTACATGCAGATCAAATAGAAATCTTGACAATTTTCTCTTTTTGCCAATGCTGAGTTTTTGGAATGTCAAATTTAAGTAATTATTCCTTGCTTTGGTTTTTAAACAGGGTATTTGTCCAAGGCAAAGGATATCTATACAAGCATCTTAGGTTCTTGTTTGGATAATATTTGGAGGCAGCTGGAGATTGTACAGTATAGCAGGCAGAAAAAGAATGAAATCAGTCCCAAAATAACACAGCTTCGGTGTCAGATGTTCAAGTGGGTGCAGAGTAATACAGATGAAGAGAATCATAAGGTTAACAATTTAAACGAGTTCTTTAAACAATAAAAACTACTTTAGAGCAATAATTATAAAACTACCTTACTTAAATAAGAGCTGGCTTATGACAGAGGGATAGCTCAGTGGTTTGAGCAGTGGCCTGTTAAACCCAGGGTTGTGAGTTCAATCCTTGAGGGGACCATTTAGGGATATGGGGCAAAAATCTGTTGGATGATTTAATTGGGGATTGGTCCTGCTTTGAGCAGGGGGTTGCAGGGCTGCCCAGAGGATTCAGGGAGTGTAGGGCAAAGCGAGGAGTGGACATACTCACTGGGTGGTGCTCTGAGTCTGCGGCGGTGGGCCCTTCAGTTGCTCCGCATCTTCAGCAGCATTGAAGGACCCGCTGCCGAAGACCCGGAGCCACTGAAGGGCCCCCCGCTGCCGAAATGCCGCTGAAGACCCGGACTGCCGCCAGTAAAAAGGCGCCTCTAGCCAGGAAAGGGATTCTCGGCCAGGGCTCGCGGGGCCCCTGCAGGGCTTGGAGCAAATTGCCCTACTTGACCCCCCCTGCTCTTGGCAGCCCTGGGGGGGTTGGGCTAGATGATCTCCTGAGGTCCCTTCCAACCCTGAGATTCTATGACAGGAAATTCTATATTTGACTGTCCACTTGAAAATACTTATGAGTAAAGGGTGGCGTGAGGCTGCACCACCTCAGGAATAGCCCAGGGATTCTCTGCTGGCTCCCCACTTACTCCAAGGGTGAAGTAATCTACACAAGCTTGTTACGAGGCACAGATTTCTCCTATGCCAACTCAGCTTTGCTGGCAGGTACCTTTAAGACAGTAGTGGGCAGAGCCAAGGTGCTGCTCACTCTGCATATCTACCTGTGTACAGATACATCAATTAAATATGGACATGCAATTAGTCAGCCAATTGTATTGAAACAGCATTTGCACAAATAGGAAACAAGGACCCCATATGAACCCAAATGGTTTTGCTCTTGAATTAAGCACCCATTGTTCCTTTGCTATCTTGCATCATTTGTTGAAAATTACAGTATGACTTTAGCCACTAAAGTTCCAATCCCAATCTCTGGCTGACGAACACACAAGGGTGTGGGTTGAAGTACAACATTGGTTTTAGACCACCATTGCATTCCTCTGCTCCTTGGCCACCTGTGGAGTAGGCCAATCGCCTGACATAAGTGAGAGCAGCCTTCAGGCTACTCTAATTTACACCAGTTGCAAATGGCCATAAAACAGCTGGGGATCACTGCGGGATAGGTTTGTGGGGAGTAAACAGAGGAATTGGACATAAATATCCAAAATGTGTTCTCCTGGCAGTACGGATATTTTTGGAGATATCATTCCTGTGTTTAAATCCCCCCACAAAAAAACAGAAGCAAAAACCAGGTTTATCACCAGATGATTTTATTTACATAACGCATAAGCAGCATAATACATAATAAAAGTGAGTAAGGCAAAAAAAAAAATCATGAAAAAATATTTTAGAATATTTTGAGTGGAACTTAAACTTGTAAAGACTCTAGTTCAGTTACATTCAGAGGCAGTTTTTAGAGTGAGCCAGACCAGACAGAAGGAGTATTCCTGTATTAATAAGATGTGAAAGTTCTATTGCATAAGCCATTTACTGTTGCATCATATTAGCCAATGCTAATATGATGTGAAGCATGATAATCTGGTTATACCTTTATATCATATTAGTGAATTGCTATTGATGCAAGATATAATGAGAAATTTCCTTTATAAGCAAAAAGTTACAAATAGAACATGATGGATCTCATAGAAAAAAAAACCTTATGAACTTTACCATTCTTATTCCATCATCATTTGCATCCATGATTACACAGGAACAGCAGTATATTAGTACAACATGTAGGTCAGCTCTTGATGTAGTAATGAGTGAGACAACATTGGAAAACTAGGAAGAAAACAGATAAAATGTGTGCCCAGAGTTAGGCCCCTTGACTTTAATGGGAACTATTGGGTGCTCAGCTTTTGAGAATTAGGCCATTTATTTAGTCCTCTAAATGCAGATTTAAGTAACCCACGACAACAGTCTTGAACATCTAGATGCTCCCTTTACAGTCAGTGGAAGCTGTGTGGAGTTTGGAAACCAGGCCACTATTTTAAGCACCTAACTTTAAACATCCGTTTTTTAAAATGTTAGCCAAAGGGACAAATATTCAGAAACTTTCTGCTATAACAGCATTTAGCACAAGGATAACATTTACACATGCAACTACCTCATTGGACCCATAAATCATGAAGTTGGACATGTAAATACTACCACTTGCTCCCACATTTAATTTTGGGTGCAGAATTGGGCCCACAAAAATGGAGGCAGTTGACGACCTCTTAAACATCAGGTCCATAAAGTGTACCCAGACAGTGCCTGTAAAATGGCACGAATCTACTAGGATAATCCTGTGTAGATCATTGTCAAGTCTTTTTAGTTTATTCCTGAAAATTATACTGAGCATATTGATAGAATAGCACATGGTTCACTTTGGTTCATTTGGGTTGGGAGACAAGGTTGAATATCTCCTCCAATGAGAGAATCTTTTAAAAATGCCTGCCCTTGGGTGCAATCTGATCCATTTGAAAGTAAAAGACTTTAGTCATCAGCAGTGTTTAATGAGCCTCACACATAAGTTATTTAGTGAGTTCCATTATGGTCATGGAAATCTTTCCAAACAGCTTTTCAGTTTGGTGGTCCCATAATTTTAACAAGGAGCTCCCAGGAGCCTCTAAAAGGCCCCTCCAGCACATTGTTGTAAGCAAAACTCCAAATATCTTCAATGTGAATTCTACCTGTGAATGGAGTATGGGATTGGCCTGAAAATCTCCTCCCCATGATGGTCTACCTGGTGCTGCAGTAGGATTTAAGTTCTGTGACAGTGGTTTAAATACTGCCTTTAAATAGTTTTTCTTTCTGTGTGTTAATACTCAGGTGTGAGATATTTTTCTAGAATATCTTTATTCCTGATACTGCATCTCCTTTCCTAGCAATGCTTTTCTAATATCATCTTTTAGTAGTAAGCACAATTCTCCTTTAGGAAACATAGATTCAGCAGACAGCAAAAAATACTATATTTCATGTATTGTTCCAGGAAAAGTTGTGTAGACAGAAAAAAAAATTAAATGTTAATTTCTTTTACTTGTCTTACATCAGGTACTAATCATAACAAGAATGGACTCTGATCATGAAAAAGCTGCCATCACTAAAACCCTTAGTGCAGTAGAAGGTAAATGCTGCTCTTTTGTGCAAATCTTTAGAAGATGAGAAAGGTAACATCAAGACTGTGCTCCACTCCGCTTGCTTATATCTTTGTGTGTATCTCTCACAGATCCCACTCAAGTTCTCCCTCAAGGTCACTCACTAGATTGCTGTGAAGGGACCCAGCTGTTAGGTCCCTGAGTCTTTTAAGCCTCCCAGAGCCTGAATGGAGTCCAGCCACTGCCCCAATCTTTGGGGTCCCTAGGCTTATTTCAAGGCACAGACCCTTTGTCTACCATCCTCTCCTGAGAAATGGAACCTGCTACCCAGCTGCCTAGTCCCCAAGCTCAGTGCTGAGTTCAGCTGAAACACACCCTCTTCCAGAATCCCACCCCAAGGTGTAGCCTTCTGGTTTACCATTTAACTCTCTAAGGAGGCCTGAGGTAACACACACAGAAACTTTGCCCAGAGTCTTACACAATACCCTTTACTAGCTCACCCATCCCTTGGGCAACCAGGTGGGCTCACAAATCAGGTAGGCGCTCCTGCCTCATTCAGGCCCTTACATGTTGAGCTGCTTCTCTCTCTTCTTGAGCTGGGGAAAAGTAGCTAAAAACCCAGACAGATCAGTACCTCCCTTTTTACAACTTGAAGCCCCTTTATCAGATGACCTATATCTTGCCAACTTCAACAGGTGATCATAGACTTGTTCCAGGTAAATTCATTGCTCAGGCAATCTCTCCCTGCTAAACCAGTTCACCTGGTTGGAAGCCAGTCTCTTGTTAAAGCTATTCTCTTTTGATATTATTCCTATTCCATGTAACATCAACAACTCTCCTTTGTTAATCTTTTGCCCCAAACCTTTAGAATTTTAGCCCAACATGGAAGCAAACAGACAATGGAGAAAGCAAAAGGCTGCACCTTCAAACTGGAGTTTGCTACTTGGTAAAGATATCTACAGAAACGCAGTTTTCATAGTAATACTTCATACTGTCAGCCAGAATTCATGTTTGTACACACAGATTTCCAAATTATCATAGCATCTCATCTTATACTGCCCCTCTTTCTGCACTTCTGTACAAAATCCCCTTTTTGCTCCCATTGTCTCCTGCCACTCCTGTCTCCAGGTCTTCATTCCTGATACTTTTTATGATCAGAACAGCCTGTCAAGCACACCCCTCTCTTCCTTCAAATCCCTGTTTTTCACTTGATGTCTTTCTTGGTTGATCGCCTCACCAACAGCATATCTGCGCCACCTTGTGTTGAATTATTCTTTTGTGTTTTGTATTAAGATTAAATTGCATACTCTTTAGGACCAAGGACCCTGTGTCTAAAGTGTTTTATAAATGGTGGGTGTATTTGCAACCCTATAAATAATGATAAATATTCGCTCTTTTATATCTATTTATTAAATGGCTTAAAAACATAGATCAATCTGATTGTCTCATCAACCTTCTGAGGACATTTATATTATACAAAATACATATTGTTCTCCATCCTCTGCAACCTGTTAGCTACATCTCTTTCTGTCATATTTTCTGTCATATATAAAATAAAAAAATGCCCGGGGGAAAAAAACCCACCGTTTTCCCAGTAGTTGTTCCTCGCTCATTTTAAGTTAATTAGCAACATTACTTAGCTAAGCAACATTTCTGCTCTTGACTTACCAACAGGACTCCAGAATTTACCCCATCCTGGGCCTAAATATACAAGTCTTTCAGTATGGGCAGGGTCACAGCTTGTCAGCCTAGTGAAATACGAGATTACTGATGACTGCCTCAGGTACAGCACTGTCATCCAGGGCTGTACCCCTGAGGTTATAATTTCCTGATTCAGCCCATGTTTGCTGTTTATCACTATATGTCAATTTACACCTGCAGAAGATCTGGTCCAGTCTCTTTAATTGATGTTTAATTCTTTTTAAACAGGTTTAAAAGCCATGGTTTTGAATCCTGAGAAAAGAGGAGTTTTGTTAGAGCACCATGTCATAAGCAGGTGAGTATAATTCATAATTTTTGTGGCCCAAATCTTACAATCTTTACTCAAAATTAACTTCAGAGACACTCTTGTTACTTTCAAAGTGAGTTTTGCCAAAGGCTTGGGTAAATATTTCATGATTTGGGCCTATGTGCTTCATTTTGCAAGGTGACGAACATTCTGGACAGATCCAAATCATCAATTAAGTATAGTAGTTAAGTAGTAACTCTGAGTAGTCCTACTCCAATCACTGATGTGAAGAATCCCCAGGGAAAAAAGGAGATATAGATGGGCATTGTCATAGTACTGATGATGCAACATAAAAAGCTAATTTACAAGACCCCCGTCATTTCCAGCTGGGGTTGTAGAGACTCTCCTAACTTGTTAGCTCATGCCTGAAATGAAAGGTAATAGCAGGAAATATGAAGACCTAATGCAGATTACTGGAGGTGGTGAAGTATTTAATAAAAATAATTAAAAATTTCTGATACAGAAAGGATAAAATCAGTTTTTTAATTATCCTAAAACAACTGACACTTTCTATTCAAGTGAATACAAGTTTACAAGTTTTTATTTTGTACTGGGAGTAATCTCGCTAAAAGATAATTTTCTGGATATTTCTCTTTCAGTTTGAGTAGATGTTCCTGCGTTATTGTACATAATCAGCACATTGGAGCTGACTTTCCATGGACTCTTTTCTCATTAGTGGTGGAGTATGATTATACAGAGAACTCCTGCTGGAATGAGCTGTGCAAAAATTTGAATATTACTTACATAACTTTTAAAACCACTCTTCCAGAAACACTTGTAGTGGGTAAGTAAATGCCTCCTAGAATTCAAATGAAAGGTTGGTCTTGCACCTGAGAAAGGGATTTGTATTCTCTAAAACAGGGGTGGGCAAACTTTTTGGCCACATCAGGTTTCGTAAATTGTATGGAGGGCCGGTTAGGGGAGGGGGTCGTGGCCCTTCCCTCACCTCCTATCTGCCCCACCACTCCCCCCGCCCCGGGACTCCTGCTCCATCCAACCCCCCGTTCCCTGACGGGCCCTCTAGGACCCCTGCCCCATCCACACACCCCCACTCCCTATCCCCTGACTGCCTCCGGACTCCCGCCGCCCCATCCAACCCCTCCTCTCATTCCTGATGGCCCCCCTGCCCCATCCAACCACTCCTTCTCCCTGTCCCCTGACTGCCCCCGGAACCCCTGCCTCTGACTGCCCCCTGCCATCCCATCCAACCTCTCCCCTCCTTCCTGACTACCCTCGGGGACCCCTGCCCCCATTCAACCCCCTGTTTCCCCCCTGACTGCCCCGACCCCTATCCACACCCCACCGCCTGACCACCACCCCGAACTCCCCTGCCCTCTATCCAACCCCCCCTGCTCCCTGCCCCCTTACCGTGCTGTCTGGAGCACCGGTGGCTGGTAGCGCTACAGCCGTGCTGCCCAGCTGGAGCCGGGCCACGCCACCGCCCCCACGCAGCACAGAGCACCAGGTCAGGATGGGCTCTGCAGCTGCGCTGCCCCAGGAGTTCACAGCCCCGCCACCCAGAGCATTGTGCTGGCGGCGGAGCAAGCGAGCTGAGGCTGCAGGGGGGGGACAGTGGGGGAGAGGCCAGGGCTAGCCTACTGGGCCAGGAGCTCAGGGGCAGCGCAGGACGTTCCTGCAGGCTGGATGTGGCCCGCACGCTGTAGTTTGCCCACCCCTGCTCTAAAATGTTTACAGGTATGTGCCCATGAAAGAGAGAGAGAATAATAATAATGGCTAAAGCTAAGCATCCTGAGCTAGATCATCTCTTGAATTATGTGCATAATAGGAGTAAGATAGGAAGAAGTTTTGGACTTGAGCCCAATCCTGGAAAAGATTAGCAGTGAATCGCACTGAACCCTGAGAGAACCTCTTTGACTACCTGGTAGTTCAGCATTGATAGAGGCTCTATCCAGTGTTCTTCATGCAGAGGGAGGCTTGCTTCAGTGCTGGACAAAACTAGGAAGGGCCTTCTAGCATCTCAAATTACTTGCACAAGAAGAAAATTCAACAGAAATATTTTGAATGGGGGTGTATATAGTCTACATTTTCAAAAAGATATGTCTATTTGAATACCTAAAACCATTACCTCTTATATTCCCTGTTTTGTGAAGCTGTTATATTATTCATCTTTAAATCTGAAAATGTTTCAGGTGAAAATTTTGGCTGCTTCCCTCTGGAGGTGCAGATTCCGTATGTGTTTCTGACATCTGAAGGACTTCTTAACGCACCGGAAATCCTTCAACTTCTAGAATCCAAGTAAGTGAAATTGACTTGATTACTGATGCATCTATCTGTCAATTTAAGTAGGGGCCTCATTTGCTATGGGGCAATGTGGGCAGTTGCCCTTCCACCAGACTGGTGTTTGCCTCCTGATTTTTCATAGGTCTATATGCTCCCCTTTGGCCCTCCCCACTGACTTTTCAGAATATAATATAATCACATATAATGTTCTATATGCTGACACAACTTTTCTTCCCCTAGAATTTTTCTGAAATGAGGCCCCTTAATTTAATCAATTCTATTTATTTTAGGTTTTTCTAATGCACTTATCACCTTGTTGGTTGATGAGGCTATCGCTCCACTTAGCAATTACAGCGTTAGCATTATAGTGAAGACTACAAGACAAATCTGGCAATCACATTCATGGCTCATTGAAGTCACTGGTGTTATATGGGTGTGAATCAGAGCAGAATTTGGCCTACTGATATTAATATTAGAGATGTTAATGGTGAAATTGTGCTTTTATTCCAACTTTTTATTTCAATCCTACAACTTTCTCCGAAAATCACCTTTGAGCTTAAATATGTCATGCTTGGGTGCTACCTAGGAGTAATTTTGTTTTAAAAAGTTTTCATAAAAGTATTTTGCTTGTTTTTTTTTTTAATTACCAGGACTCCCTAAATATTAGAAGACAAAAATGTCCCATTTTTCTGATGCTACCAATTTTTCTAATGCTATTTTAAAAGTTAGCAAAGTCAAAAACTCTTTTGGATGTTCAAACTTTGTATTCTCTCCCTGTGGCATGCAAAGAGTTTAGTCTCCTGAGGGCTGTTATAATTTGGTCTAATTCTGGTTGTTGTTTTGGTGGGTAATTACTGGGGGAGGGAGGGTGTTAGTGGCCTGTGATAAACAGGAGGTCAGACTGTGTCATCTGGTGGTCCCTTCTACTTTAAACTCAAAAAAGAACTAGATAAATTCATGGAGGATAGGTCCATCAATGGCTATTAGCCAAGATGGGCAGGGATGGCATCCCTAGCCTCTGTTTGCCAGAAGCTGGGAATGAGTGACAGGGAATGGATCACTTGATGATTACCTGGTCATTCCCTCTTGCATTGACCACGTCGGAAGACAGGATACTGGGCTAGATGGACCTTTGGTCTGACCCAGGATGACCGTTCTTATATTCTTAAACCCTGTGACTCAGCTTGGTATTTACACAATCCTGAATGAGTACTAGCACCTTCAATTTGTTGAAATACCTTTATAACAATAACAAAATTCTGAAGGTTTGAAAATAGTGCACGGCACAGGTGTGTTGTTATTCTCCTTAACAGAAACAATATCCATTTTATTTTCCCCAACAATCTAAAAGTTCACAGAATAAACAGCACTTTTCATTATTGAAAAAAATTGTGAAGTGTGTTTCTGTGAAGAGTTTAATTACAATTTGCCCTTTTAAGCCTAGTGCTAGTGGTGGCCATCTTGCTGAAAAGCATTGCCAGGTTTGATACTAACTGTGAGGCACAATGAAGAAGAATGGCAAAACAGTTTCCAGCTTGTTCTTAATAACAATTTAACAGTCCAAAAACAACATTTTTAATTTCAGTATTTAAAAAATTAATAATATACTTAATGAGTTCTTCTTAGCCCTGAGCTCTGACTGTGCTCAGCCTGACTGTGGCAGAGTAGCCAGAGACCCAACCAGTGCTTTTTACCTAAATTTCCCTGGAATTGTGGGACCATCAAAGGGATCAGCAAAGAATTCTGGAATTTCACAGCAGTCTCACCAGTCACACACAGAATATCTGGACACACAAGTTTTTTCCACTGGATATCAGAAAAGGTGCACGTTTCTTATGTGACTTAATGCTGACAGAGTCAGTTTTAGCTCCCTTGTGTTTGCTGAGGATGATGCCCCATAGAGTGGCTCCCCCTCTAATCAACTGTGACTCCCTCAGAGCCCTGAGCATGTGGTGTTCATTCAAAGGGTCTTTCACTAACACAAGGAGTGGGGATGCTATTTTGGTTCACTTCCCTCACTCTGGCAATTTGAGGGCCATTAGAGGGGAATTTCACTCCTTTCAGTCTCTCTGTGCTGCACAGTGATAGAGAAGAGGGATATGGCCCTAAATGAGGAAGGAATGGCTAATAATCAGGGTAGCATGTTGCTAAAATCTTTTTTAGTTGTCAGAAGCAATGTAATACAGCTATAGCTTCTCGACAAGAAGTTAAAAGGGTTGACTTTGCTACACTGCAAATTTCAACATCAGAATGTTTTGCTGACTTATAAATATCAATCTCTGCATTACATAATGTTGCTTCATGGAACTGCAACCTTGTGTGCAGTCTGTGGCAGTACATCAAGGTAATACTAAATGTATGTGGAATTAAACCTAACAGAATAAATATTGAAGTCTAACTATATTGATTTTTGACCTTTGAATATATGTCTTAATTGAAGTATAGTTGGGGGTTCACAAGAGATCAAGAAATTAAAAATCCATATAATTGGAGTTGAAGAATTAAATAAAAGGACTTCACAATAACATTCCTCTCCTTTTAGGAAGATTTCATCATTTCACTTAAATGAAATTTACTGACAGTTTGTGAATTCTATAGGTACAATATTACTTTTGTTGAGAGAAGTTGCAGTGAATCATTACAGCTTTTTGGAGGTACAGATCGATATGTCGTGATAACAATAGATGAACGCACTGCCATAATTATTGAGGTACAAAATTAGACCAACATGGTCAAATTCTGCACTCGGTTACATCTCTTAATTTTTCCTTGTAAACCAGTCTCTCCAGCCGTCTAGCCATTTTTGTTGTTCCTCTTAACCCACTCATTAGGATGACCATTTCAGATCTAATAGCTTCTCATCTCAGAAGTTATTCCAGAGTTGAATGAATCCAAAATTCTTCTTCGAGAGATGTCCCTGTGGGTGCTCCACTGTAGGTGCTGGTGCGTCCCTGCGCCTTCGCCCGGAGATTTTTACAGCAGTACTCATAGCGGCCACGCATGCTCAGAAGCTGCCCCCCGCTGTGACTCTAGGTTAATAGTACGCATGCGTGGCCGGTCTCCACAGTTCCTTCTCAACCGTCCCCGGCCTGAGACGGAGCTCAGCAGACTCATTAGCAAATCCTTCACTCTTACCTTTTAGTAACCAATTCTTGTCAGTTTTTTTCTGTTAGTATAGTTACTTACCCAGTTCATCTGTTTTAAAAAAAAAAAAAAAAAAAAATTTTTTTCTCTGTCAGCCGCAGCTATGCCGGGCTCCACAGGTTTCAAACGCTGCGCTACCTGCAAGGAAGCTATCCCGTTGTTGGACGGACACTCAAAGTGCATAAAATGTTTGGGGAAAGCTCACATTCCCCAAAAATGTGCCCACTGCTGTAAACTCAGCTCCAGGGCACGGAAAGACAGGGAGCTTAAACTCAAACTGCTCCTGCTTCAAAAATCTATCGGGTCAGTTTCAGACCCAGGCATTGAAGCCGGCTCCGCTACCCGACACAGCCCCCCCCCCTCAAAAAAGCTCAAGAAGTCTACGAAGAAGGGGCACTTTTCCTCACCGAGCAAGACTATGAGGCATAAAGTTTCTCCAGGCAGATCAACGATCTCTCTGCCTGTGATCTCTCGCCTCAGCAATTTCCATGAGCCAGGCTCCTCCGGAACAGCGCAAAAGCCGCCTGAGGCTTCAGCGCCGCCGAGAAGCTCCGGTGCCGAGGCATCAGGCTTCCAGTTGCCTGCCTCAGTTACGGCACCGTTCGGCACCGCGAATGAGACGGTGCCGACATTCCACAGCACGCCTCACCCGAGGCAGCCTGACTTTTCTCGCCCGGCACCGACCGCGGCACCGACGCCTGCGGGGCATTCTGACACACAGATCACAGCCAGAAGCCCCGATCGCGGGAATGCTCTTGTGCAGCAGCCTCTATCGGCTCAGCTTTCATCTCCCGCAGGAGACTCATTCACTCATTTTACCCACACAGCTGATCTTCTAGTATCACCTACCTTGCAGTCTCCGCTCATGAATGCATATTCTTTTTCAATGCCTGAGTCAGGATCTGAGCAGTTTTCCTCCAGTGAGGAGGAAGCAGATCCACAGGGAGTTTTTTCCCCATATCATGACTCCCAGCCCCGGACCCAGAGCAATAAGGGTTATGGAAATACTACCTCATCCCACTCTCAGGACCCTGCCCCTTGGGGGATGAACCCCTGGATGGCACCACCTATGCCCTACCCGCCACCATGGCAATACTGGACACCATGGGCATCATACCCTCGGGAACACATGCCCCGTGGCCATTCGACCAGGCGCAACACTGATCCAGTGCCGTCTCCTAATGCACATGCTAGTGACACGAGACGCCTGGCAACACAGCCACGCTCCCAGGATAAACCTAGCCCTTCTCCTGGTCCAACAGACCCGGAGTTAGCACCTGAGGAAGCATTACTTCCCCTTCCTCCCACTCCCTCTGATGAATATACAAAATTCCAGGACCTCTTTAAGAGAGTTGCTAGTGACCTGAACATTAACCTGGACGTGGTTCCCGAACAACAGCATGAGCTAACGAACATCCTACAGCCCCCCTCTTCCTCTAGAGTGGCACTCCCAATTAACGCAGCCCTTTTAGAACCTGCTAAGTCCATCTGGCAGACTCCAGCGACAAGCCTACCTACCTGCAAGCAAGCGGACAAGAAGTATTTTATTTCTCCAAAGGACTCTGAATTCCTTTTTACCCACCCAGCACCAAACTCATTGGTAGTTGACGCTGCGAACCAGAGGGCTAGACAACAGTATTCTCGTTCTGCCCCACCTAACAAGGATAGCAAACGACTGGACCTGTTTGGTCGCAAGGTCTATGCATCCTCCACCCTCCAATTTCGTATAGCTAATTATACTGCAGTCCTGGCAAAATACAACCATAAAAACTATAATAAGTTAATGGACTTTATTGATGACATTCCAGAACAAAGAAAACAACAGTTCAGAGCAATGGTTTCTGAGGGCCAAGCCATTTCACGCACCGCTCTCCAAGCAGCCCTCGATGTAGCCAACACAGCGGCAAGATCTACCGCTACAGCGATAGTCATGCGACGGGGCTCATGGCTCTCCTCTTCCTTTTTTCCTCGCGAAGTTCAGAACACAATTGAAGATCTTCCCTTCGACGGTGACAAACTCTTTGCTTCTAACACGAATGAAGTGCTTCATTCAATGAAAGACTCCAGAACGACCCTCCGGTCTCTAGGTCTCCAGGCACCTACGGCAAGAAGACGACAATATCGATACCAACCATACCACCGGCCACGTTATCCCGCATTTACACAACCTTCCCATAGACCGCAGGAACAGCAACAGCCGCAACGTCCACGACCAAGATTCCAGCGACGTCGCCCAAACTCTGCAGGGGCGCCTCAGCCCCCACCAGCTAATAGGCAGATTTGAAGACTTGGTCGAGGGTTTAGAAAGCAACGCCCTCACTTCAGCCGGCACACCAATCTTTGGACACCGCCTGCGACCTTTTTTCCAACAATGGAGGAAGATTACCTCCGACAAGTGGGTCTTAGAGGTAGTTACAATTGGATACGTCATCCCCTTCCTCTCCTTACCTCCCACCCACCCACCCTCCCCGTCCCTCTTCAGGGACCCTTCTCACGAGCAGCTACTCCTCCAAGAAGTGCAACATCTCCTTCATCTGGGAGCAGTAGAAATCGTGCCAGAGCGACACAGAGGGAAGGGTTTTTACTCCCATTATTTCTTAACGGAGAAGAAAAATGGGGGATGGCGACCAATCCTCGATCTCAGGCGGCTCAACAGATTCATCAAAAAGCAAAAGTTCAAGATGGTGACCCTCACTACCGTAATCCCAGCGCTGGAGCAGGGCGACTGGTTTTCTGCCCTCAACCTACAAGATGCCTATTTCCATGTCACAATACATCCGGCCCACAGACGTTTCCTCCGATTTACCCTTGGTTCCACACATTTCCAATACAGGGTACTCCCCTTCGGACTCTCTACAGCCCCCCGTGCTTTTTCCAAACTTCTAGCTGTAGTCACTGCTCACCTCAGGAGACAAGGGGTAGTAATATTCCCTTACCTCGACGATTGCCTCCTCAAAGCTTCCACATTCGACGAGGCGCTCCGGTTCACACGGCTCACAGTCGAGTGCTTTCTTTCTCTCGGCCTACAAATAAACAGAGACAAATCCACATTACGCCCCACCCAGCACCTGCAGTTCATAGGCGCAGACCTCGACTCTCGGACGGGGCTAGCATCGCTCCCACCCGATCGCTTCAATTCCATACACCAACTGGCCACAATTATTCGCAACAGCCCTCAGGTAACTGCCCGAGACTGCCTGCAACTACTAGGTCACATGGCCTCGTGCACTTTTGTCGTCCGGAATGCACGCCTACACATGAGGTGCTTCCAAGCGTGGCTGGCAACAGTTTACAAACCGAATATGCATTCTTTAAACAAGACTCTCTCCCTGCCTACTCCAGTCAAAGATTCGCTACATTGGTGGACCGTCCACTCCAACCTCTGTTCTGGAGTCCCGTTTCTTCAACAGGCTCCATCACGCATTCTGACCACCGATGCATCTATGACAGGGTGGGGTGCACATATGTCTCATCACACAGTACAGGGACTATGGTCACCAACCGAGACCTCCCTGCACATAAATGTTCTAGAACTTCGAGCCATTCGCAACGCGTGCCGTCACTTCCTGCCACTAATCAAACATCATCACGTACGCATAATGACGGACAACATTGCATGCATGTTTTACGTGAACAGGCAGGGCAGAGCTCGTTCCCATTCGCTGTGCACAGAGGCTATGAAGCTCTGGAATTGGTGTATTGCGAACAACATCCGGGTATCAGCAACCTATCTTCCCGGAATCATGAACACCACAGCGGACGAACTGAGCAGACGCTTCCCATGGGACCACGAGTGGGAGATAGACGAGAAAACCATTCACGATGTATTCAGCACCTGGGGTTACCCAACCATAGACTTGTTTGCAACTGCAAAAAACAAGAAATGTCTCAATTTCTGCTCCAGAGCAGGACTGGGCAAACATTCCCTGGGGG
>NC_048303.1:115013557-115044517 GCF_013100865.1 Trachemys scripta elegans | reverse complement strand
GGGGGGTGCAGGGCAGAAGGCTGGGGTGCTCAGCTTGTGGGGGTGCTCCCAGCCCCCTGCCCTGAGCGGCTCAGGGCAGGGGGCTGGAAGGGATATGCTCTGTTCCACCCCCTTCCCCCAGGCTCCGTCCCTACCTCTCTCTGCCTCCTCTACGGAGCTGTGTGGACGCTGCCGCTCTTCCCCCTCCCCGTCGCTAGGGCCATCAGCTGATTGGCCAGGGAAGGAGAGGAGGAGGGGCCGGAAAGCATCACGCTGGGGGAAGAAGCGGGGGAGGGGGGAAGCTTGGCTGCTGCAGAACCAAGCTTCTGCCTCCTGCCCCCGCAGGGGAGAGCGGTGGCGGGGGTGGGGGGACTGAGTGGGGCTGGGGACCGGGTCCGCCTCAGGGGAGCTGCGTGCCACTCAAAATCGGCTCGCGTGCCGTGTTTGGCACGCGTGCCGTAGGTTGCCGAGCCCTGATTTACACTATCACAAACAAGTTAACGAGAGATCTCCTGTATGTAGTTCTATAGAAAGCTACCAATACAGAGGATTATATAACTCAGGAGATTCATAATGGTATAAAGACCTTTGCAGTTCTGTGTTGCTAGTTGAGATGTACTCCCAGTGGGCTGTGATAAAAAAAATTGTTGATCTGACAGCTGTTTGGTGGCTTATGTGAAACGAGATGGTGGCCCATTTTCTTCTCCTACAGCGCTACTTAAAGTTAAAACTTGTAGGGAGATTGTGGACTCTCTGCTGTGGGCAAAAAGAAAGGGCCTCTGAGAAGCTGCAGAACTAAAGAGTAAGCTTATTGGGTGAGAACATGGGACTGGAAAACCAAGTGTTCACAGGTTTGTTGGATGAGGTGAATATCTGGCAGCTCCAGAATATTGATGCTGAGCCTTTTCTGTTCCTCAAAATCAAAATGGGCTCCCCACGCCTCTGAAATTCACATCAGTGGTGATGTGGATTGGACTGGAAGGAGGGAGGGAAAGAGAAAAGACCTGGAAGGATGGGATGTGGGATGACCCACAGTCCAGACAGGAAGTCCAAATGGACAGAGGAAGGAAGAAGAGTTCTTCCTGGGAAGTCAGGGAATGGCATCTGATTGGAACAAAGGTGAAGGTGTACGTGTAAACTGATCCATACAACAGAGTCCTCATAGGCTGCACATTGATTTAGGAGACAAAGGCCTGGCTGGATAAGAGGAGAGTTAGTCATGGCAGCTGACATGGGCAAGAATGGGGCCAGATTGGGGCTTCTACAAGGAAACTCTGACTTGTAAGGCCTTTGCCTTCTTGCTTTACTGGTAAAGGGACCCAAAAACTGGCTGTCTTTGCTATGTCTCTAAGGTAGAATAGGAGGAGAGAAGACTATGACAAAAGGAATGATCAGTAAGTAATTTTCCTTTATCGTCCCACTCAATTTTAAAAATGATTGAAAGCTTTAAAATATGGTCTGCATTAAAAATGTTTTTTTACATTGGATTACTGCATTTCTCTTCAAATTGTTTTATTATCTAGTGTCCAGCAAGGATACAGAGGAGAGCTTAACAATTCCCATCAGTAAGGATGTTTATGAAATCCTTACGAGAAGAGAGAGCTGTCTACGTGACCTCATTGAAAAGAAGTTTGGTTGCATGTCTCTCCTTAAGAGTATAAGATGTCCCCTTGAAGTATACAAGAAAAGCCTGAAGGAAGGAATTGAGATATCTGTTTGGGTGGATGATATGACAAGACATAATGCTGATGCTTTGGTGAATGCAGCCAATGAACATCTGGACCATATTGGAGGCCTTGCTCTTGCCCTGGTGAAAGCTGGTGGGCCAGAAATTAAGCAAGAGAGTAAACGTTATATTGATCGCCATGGAACACTCACCACTGGCCAAATAGTAGTGACAGGTGGAGGCAGGCTTTCTTGTAAGAAAGTTATCCACACAGTAGGTCCAAGATGGTCTGCAAATGAAAGTGAGAGATGTTGTCACATGCTTGAGACAGCTATTATAAATGTCCTGAAATATGTTAATGCTCCGGAGAATAATATAAAGTCTGTTGCAATCCCTGCAGTGAGCTCAGGAATTTTTGGCTTCCCACTAGATTTATGTGCTCATGTGATCGTACGGACTATAAAGAATTTTGTTGAGCTAGCTCCATTATTTGGCTGGTTCAAAGAAATCCACTTGGTGAACATTACTGAGCCCACAGTTGCAGCAATGAAAAAGGCCTGTGAAGAGTTGCTGGGCAGGAGTGACATCAACTCACTTCAGGAGACTCCACCAGCTTCAGCAAACCGGCTTCCAGATTCCATCACAATCAATGGTCTTTGCCTACACATCATAAGAGGACACATTGAAGATCAGCAAGTAAGTCTTCATGATGGAGCACGAAGGCCCTGATCTTGTGAAGTGCTGAGCATGGACTTGCATCCCAGCACCTTGCAGGATTAGACACTAAGAGATTAGAAGGCATGTTGTATTGATCCAGTAAATGTGCATCTTGTCCTCTTGCCTTTAGTTACCCAACATTAGAATCAGTGGACCAATACATTATATACACAAGTATCTTCTTATAATATGACTATTGAGTTATGAAAAGTGTGAGTGAGCCCTGTTATGAGAGAATAGGAGAAAACAACAGATAGAGTCAGGACAGTCAATAGAATAAAGTTATCATAGAATCATAGAAGATTGGGGTTGGAAGAGACCTCAGGGGGTCATCTAGTCCAACCCCCTGCTCAAAGGAGGACCAACACAACTAAATCATCCCAGCCAGGGCTTTGTCAAGCCGGGCCTTAGAGGTTTTTAAGGATGGAGATTCCACCACCTCCCTAGGTAACCCATTCCAGTGCTTCACCACCCTCCTAGTGAAATAGTGTTTCCTAATATCCAACCTAGACCTCCCCCATTGCAACTTGAGACCATTGCTCCTTGTTCTGTCATCTGCCACCACTGAGAACAGCTGAGCTCCATCCTCTTTGGAAACCCCCTTCAGGTAGTTGAAAGCTGCTATCAAATCCTTCCTCACTCTTCTCTTCTGAAGACTAAACAAGCCCAGTTCCCTCAGACTCTCCTTGTAAGTCATGTCCCCCAGCCCCCTAATCATTTTTATTGCCCTACACTGGATTCTCTCCAATTTGTCCACATCCTTTCTGTAGTGGGAGGTATAAAACTGATGCAATACTCCAGATGTGGCCTCACCAGTGCCGAATAGAGGGGAATAATCACTTCCCTCAATCTGCTGGCAATGCTCCTACTAATGCAGCCCAATATGCCGTTAGCCTTCTTTGCAACAAGGGCACACTGTTGACTCATATGCAGCTTCTCATCCACTGTAATCCCTAGGCCCTTTTCTGCAAAACTGCTGCTTAGCCAGTCGGTCCCCAGCCTGTAGCAGTGCATGGGATTCTTTCATCCTAAGTGCAGAACTCTGCACTTGTCCTTGTTGAACCTCATCAGATTTCTTTTGGTTCAATCCTCCAACTTGTCTAGGTCACTCTGGACCCTATCCTTACCCTCCAGCATATCTACCTCTCCCCCAAGCTTAGTGTCATCCGCAAACTTGCTGAGGATGCAATCTATCCCATCATACAGATCATTAAAAAAGATGTTGAACAAAACCGGCCCCAGGACGGACCCATTGGGCACTCCGCTTGATACCGGCTGCCAACTAGACATTAAGCCATTGAACACTACCCATTGAGCCTGACAATCTAGCCAGCTTTCTATCCACCTTTAGTCCATTAATCCAAGCCATACTTTTTTAACTTGCTGGCAAGAATACTGTGGGAGACCGTATCAAAAGCTTTCTAAAATCAAGATATATCACGTCCACTGCTTTCTCCATATCCACAGAGCCAGTTATCTCATCATAGAAGGCAATCAGGTTGGTCAGGCATGACTTGCCCTTGGTGAATCCATGTTGACTGTTCCTGATCACCTTCCTATCCTCCAAGTGCTTCAAAATGGTTTCCTTGAGGACCTGCTCCTTGATTTTTCCAGGGACTGAGGTGACGCTAACTGTTCTGTAGTTCCCCGGATACTCCTTCTTCCCTTTTTTAAAGATGGGCACTATATACCTCTACCCTGATATAATGCTGTCCTCAGGAGCCGAAAAATCTTACCACATTATAGGTGAAACCGCGTTATATCGAACTTGCTTTGATACGACGGCAAGCGCAGCCCCTCCTCCCCCCGCCCCCCCAGCACTGCTCTACCATGTTCTATCCAAATTCGTGTTATATCAGGTTGCGTTATATTGGGGTAGAGGTGTATTTGCCTTTTTCCAATCGTCCAGGACCTCCCCCAATCGCCACGAGTTTTCAAAGATAATGGCCAATAGCTCTGCAATCACATCAGCCAATTCCCTCAGCACCCTCGGATGCATTAGATCTGGACCCATGGACTTGTGCATGTTCAGTTTTTCTAAATAGTCCTTAACCTGTTCTTTCACCGCTGAGGGCTGCTCACCTCCTCCCCATACTGTGTTGCCCAGGAGCTCACCTTGTCTGTGAAGACCGAGGCAAAAAAAGTTTTGTACTTTGAGTACTTCAGCTTTTTCCACGTCATCTGTCACTAGGTTGCCTCCCCCATTCATTAAGGGTCACACACTTTCCCTGACCTTTTTCTTGTTGCCAACATACCTGTAGAAACCCTTCTGGTTACCAACTTTGCTAGCTGCAACTCCAGTTGTGTTTTGGCCTTCCTGATTACACACATGCATGCTCAAGCAATATTTTTATACTCCTCCCTAGTCATCTGACCAAGTTTCCACTTTTTGTAAGCTTCCTTTTTGTGTTTAAGCTCACCGAAGATTTCATTGTTAAGCCAAGCTGGTTACCTGCCATATTTGCTATTCTTTCTGCACATCGGGATGGTTTGTTCCTGTGCCCTCAATAAGGCTTCTTTAAAATACAGCCAGCTTTCCTGGACTCCTTTCCCCCTCATATTAGCTACTCTCCTTTCTTCCTTTTGTGAGGATCCTGAACTCAACCATCTCATGGTCACTGCTGCCCAGGTTGCCACCCACTTCTACTTCCCCTACCAATTCTTCCCTGTTTGTAAGCAGCAGGTCAAGAGGAGAATGGCCCCTGGTTGATTCCTCCAGTAGTTGTACCAGGAAGTTGTCCCCAACACTCTCCAAAAACTTCCTGGATTGTCTGTGCACCGCTGTATTGCTCTCCCAGCAGAGGTCAGGGTGATTGAAGTCCCCCATTAGAACCAGGGCATTAACATTTACTTTTTTAATGTAATATTTTAATAGTTAACTTTTTTTCATGTATCCCCTAGAAGTTTACTCTCCTAGCTCCTATCACATCAGGCAGGAGTGTTGTAAGCAAGACACGAGAAGTAATTATTCTGTTCTACTCTGCACTGATTAGGCCTCAACTGGAACATTATGTCCTGTTCTGTACACCACATTTCTGGAAAGATGTGGACAAATTGGAGAAAGTCCAGAGAAGAGTAACAAAAATGATTAAAAGTCTAGAAAACATGACCAGTGAGGGAAGATTGCAAAAATTGGGTTTGTTTAGTCTGGAAAAGAGAAGACTGAGAGGGGACATAACAGTTTTCAAGTACATAAAAGGTTGTTACAAGGAGGAGGGAGAAGAATTGTTCTTCTTAACCTTTGAGAGTAGGACAAGAAGCAATGGGCTTAAATTGCAGCAAAGGGGGTTTAGGTTGGGCATTAGGAAAAACTTCCTAACTGTCAGAGTGGCTAAGCACTGGAATACATTGCCTAGGGAAGTTGTGGAATCTCCATCATTGGAGATTTTTAAGAGCAAGTTAGACAAACACCAGCATGTGATTTAAATAGACTTATTTCACTTATAACTGGAAAATCTGGTAAAACATGGCAACCTAGTTATGGGCAAACCAGAAAGGGTGAATAGATTGGAAGCTGCATCACAGCTTTAATGATAGTCTGTTTCTAACAAATCCTGTATTTTACAGAATGTTCCATACTTGGTGTGTTAAAGAAACATCTTGACTCCTTACGAAGTTTGTTTTTATAGATGTGGAAATAAAGGGCAGCAATTATGACCTTCGGTCGATGGGGGAGAAATTCTGTCAACTGACTATAAAAAGTTATATTCCTTCCGAGGAACTGAATGGGTATAGCTCAGAGTCTTGTATTTTTAATTACTCTTAAACAATCAAGCTAAAGTTCGACTCATTATTTCTGTGGTCAAAAAAATACCATAAGCAAAAGTTTTGCATTTCACAAATTCAGTTCCAAATTACAGCAGCCCTAGGGAGTATGTGATGGGCAGAAGGAGAAAGCTCATGGATTTCCATCCTCCCATAGTGCTCCTGCACAGAAGGCAGCCATAATTTTGCAATTCCTCCTGAGTACACAAGATGGTGAGGACTATTAGTGTGACTGGCAGTGCTTACTACTCTAAGGCTACATCTACACTACGCACCATTGTCAGTGGCATGTAGGCTACGTGTAGCCGTGCACCACACCGAAAAGCCTGTTGTATCCACCGCTTGCTGCGGTGTGTAGCTACTCCTGTCAACAAAAGGCTCTGGCAGGCGGAGACAGAGGGGAAAAGCTTCAGCAGCTAAAAATACCAGTGTAGATGGGGAGGCATAGCTTGGGTGAGTAGAAAGAGTGTAAGGGATGTACTTGTGTACATATCCACACCCTTCAACTATGTTTTGTACTCTACATGCCTCACCAGCTACACTGCTAGTTATGGGCGGGGGGGAGGGAAGGAGGGTAATGCTGGTATGTGTTCTACCCATGCCGAAAGAAGCATGCAGTGAAGATGTACCTGAAAAAGGGGAAGTGTCAGGGTGGGGTGGTGTTTTTAATAAGGAAAAACTTCACCAGCTGCACAGGTACATTTGAAGTGGGGATCTGACTGCAGTGCAGGTAAAATATGCATTTAGCTGAAATAAAATATACTGAGAGCTTGTGTTCTTTTCTTCCAGACTGCAGTCATTGTTAATTCTGTGGTCATGAATGATGATCTCTCAAGAGGAAACATTTCAAGAGCAATTCTGGAAAAAGCAGGCCTATCTCTTCAGAAGGAATTTCTGTTTGAGTTACAAAAACTTCCTCCATATTGTGAGAAATTCATATTGACAAAAGGATACAATCTTGCCTGCAAGTCTGTGCTCCACGTAGTATGGTCCTCACAAAGCAGCAGTGATTCGCGCAAGGTGACGTTCAGCTACAGTGGATTTTCACTTCTCTTTTTCAGGTCAAAAAGTGAAGTGAGGTCTAAAAACTCTCCTTTTTTTTTTCTGCAGGGACTAAAAACGGTAATGTCAAGATGTTTGCTTAAGATTCAGGAGTATCAGCTTCCCTCAATTTCCTTCCCTGCAATTGGGACTGGAGTGTTAAATTTGCCAAATGATGAAGTGGCAGATATTATGATTGATGAAGTTTTAAGCTTTGCGAAGGAACATCCTTGGAAGAAGACAGATGTGTATTTTGTGATCCATCCAAATGACAGTTATGTCTATAAGGTAAAACATCTAGCATTAACTATAAGTAGAAGAACCCACAATATCCATGAAGAAAGTTTCTGTGTATTGCTACAAGCTAAAGTACTTCATATACTAAACTAGACATAACATTTGTAAAAATGGATAGCAAGCCTCTAGTGTGTGTCCAAGGCCAGCTTTAGGCACCAGCTTGGCAAGCAGGCGCTTGGGGTGGCCACTCCGGAGAGGGGCGGCAGGTCCAGCTATTCGGCGGACGGTCCCTCACTCCCACTCGGAGCGAAGGACCTTTCGCCGAATTGCCGCCACAGATCACGATCGCAGCTTTTTTTTTTTCTGGCTGGTTGGGGTGGCCAAAACCCTGGAGCCGGCCCTGTGTATGTGTTGGGGCTGGTAGGGAGTATATAGTGAAGGTGCTGCTCCCCACTTAGTGCAGACTTTCCACTGAAGTTATGCCACAGGAAATACATTTAGCAAATTCTGTCACGTCCTCTCCTGTACCAATGTATTGTCACAAAGGGCTTGGCCTTCCATGCTAGAAAAGGCTGTAGACAGGAGGTCAAATTCTCTGTTGGTGATTTCAATGGAACTGTATCAGTTTATGCCAGCAGAGAATTTGGACCAGGTGATTTATATATGGCTGTTTAGGTATCCATATATTATAAAAATATAAGATTTGATCCTGTTCTCATTGAACCCAAAACTCCCACTGACTTCAGCAGGTGAGGAGTGAGCCTGTATACTGTAGCAAAAGTAACATACAGAGCAATAGAGTGTGGACTGGCAAAAAGGCAACATTATTCTCTTGCTTCTGCTCTGAAAGGCTATCATGGACAATTGAATCATACTCAGGACCAAATTCAGATGTGAAGTGTAATGTGGTACCAGTACTGGGCGTAAGGGAGTCCGAGTGTAACTTACATGCTGAAGAACAGAAAAAAGGTGTAGCCACTCCTGACTTCTTCCTCCTTCCTGTTAGTTGCTTTTCCTGATACACCATCTCTTCCATGCCATTGATATGTAGGTTACATCAATTTTGACTCCTAGGTTCAAATAAACCAACTTAAACCCCTTATTGACCTGTAACTTACAGCACCTTGCATGTAAACTCTGAAGTTGCCCCTCAGTTTTAGAAGTATTTACAATAAGAATTTCCAAGTTTAATTAATTTACTTTTATTTATCTATGCTGTAGACCTGCTGTGCAGTTTCTTCACCTTTTTAGTTAGTATAGTTCAGTGTAAAATCTTTTATTTTCTAATGTAGTATTAATTTACAATGTACTTTGCTTGGTATTGTCTGAAGATGATTTTTATCATTTTTCCATATGCCAGAACTCTGACAAATTATATTTGGTTGTCATTTGTCTCTGTGTTCCCTTGGACCACATGCTCACACTGCCAATTGTTTCACTAATGTGCCAAAGCCTGTCCTCTCCCCACCACCAGCCTTCAAGGCTAAAAAAACCATGAATGTTGTATTTTCACTGCTCAGGGATGCCAATCTGCAGGAAGCCCAAACCTACTGCACAGCACAGAGCAGTGCAACTCAGTGGCTTTCCACATGAGGCTATGGAGAGGAGCTTTGTGACTGTGAGTTAAGTAGGGGGATAGTCAGTGCATCTATGCACAGCATGGATCCACCAGCATCAAACCACAAGCAAAAGAGAGCAGTGGGCAGCTTCTACTCCTGCCCATGAGCTGAAATAGCTGCCATAGCCTGCTGCCTGAGTTCCCCGCATACTACCTGCAAATGGAATTGGAGAGGAGGCCACCCATGTCCCTGTACAAAACCCTGGAACCAGGCTTGGCACAGGAAACCAGCATCGGGCCCTGTGTGAAAGAAGACTGACTAAAATTGCTTCCCTAACAGAAATCTGGAGAGACCAACGCGGTTCATTTGTTAGTGGTTTGATATATAGCTGGTTGTGAACTGATTCTAAATCTTTCTTTTTCAAGGCTTTCCAAACCAAGTTTGAGTCAGCAAAAAACAAGCTGATAGAAGACATGGAATGCCACAAAACTGATGATTTGGGTAAGTAAGAAGTACAAAGGGTGAATAAGGTTCTGAAAATTACATTCTCCTAATAAATATCTATTATCTGGGGGTGAAACCATCACACAGGAGCTCCTCATTTAATTTTTTATTCAGTTTCATTGCATGTCAAACTGGGTGATAAGAGGGAGAAAAATACAAGACTGGTTTGGGTATAATGGGGAAAATGTGTTACCTCCTTTTAAAGTTGTGTTTTGCAAAACTTGTTTTAGTGTTCTGATAGACCGCTTTTGACTTTTATCAGATTCTCATTCATGTAAACAAAAATGTAACTGTTGAGCTAACTATTCAATTCTTCAGACACTTTGCAGTCTTTTGCCCCTTAAAAGACCCATGTCATTCACCCTGATGTTATCAGAAGTTATGTGTGAGTGCTGAGAATAGAACTGATCTTAGGGTTTGGTAGCTCAAAAGGAGGATTTCTTAACTGAATACAGACTGGAAGAAGCTAAACTATCAGTTATCAATTATTCTCTCTAATCAATCATCTCATCCCAGTTCCTCCTATTTAAGGAGCTAATGGGCATGATAAATTGTTGACATAGAAGGTTCTAACTGTCGTGCTTTGGCACCTTTTTTCCAGCGTATGCAAACAGGATTTGTCATACCAGGCTCAGGTCCTTGCTCCCCTTACCAATCTTTGGGTAGTTGATGCTTCAGAGGAAGATGACCCTTCTGGGCGCCAATAATTGTGCAGTGCCTTTTCTGGGGCAAGAGGAGTTCCTTTCTGACCCTGAAGCACAAGGTTTAATCACCCTTGTGTATACTGGCTACAAGTCTAGTTAGTGGCCATGAAATTATCTAACCAGTTCTCTCCTCAGCCTAGTTAATTGTCACTGATCCAGTGAACAAAAATAAACTTTAAACATTTCAAATCAAGAGAAAGACCAACAGAACCCTTTGTTAGGTATGGTGGGGCTTGATTCACCCCCTGTGACACCCCACCTCTGAGGGAGGGAGGGAAGGAAGGTGTCCCCTACTGCACATATCTCTGGGTTATGCTGTTGGAAGCAGACATAATCCAGGGCTGAATTGTTCCCTGTGTTGTGGTTTCTAATGAATCTGAAAGGGGTCCCTGTGAAAATCGTCATCATTAGTTGATTTGAGAGAGAACCTGGCTAGGTTATAATACATAGCTTTATCAGAGGCCAGCTGCTGAGAGGACATGAACACAGCTGTCCCTATTCAGCCTGGTGGTGATGAAAGTTGTTGTTGTTTTTCTCAGTTTTCCTAGAACCAGGCCCAGAAGTTTAGTGCACCTGACTTTAAAAAAAAAAAAACTTTGGGGGGCCCTGGCTGAGTGCATTTTAACTACTACAGCATTCCAGAGCTTGTTGTATACATTTAATTAACACAGTAAAAACCTGCACCTGCAGAAGGCAGTGTGCCCTGTCTTTAGTTACACTTTAATTTAGCAGTACAGTTTTGTTCAACCTTTGGTTAGGGCCATCGCTACCAACTGCAATCAGTGGGAGTTGATGGCACAAAGTACTTCATGTGATTGGACCCCTGGTGCCAAAGGGTAGAATTTCAGTTCAAGGAAGGTGAGGATGGTGTAATGGGTGACATTCCTTCCCTCCTTGTAGGCAGGGGACTTGTATTTGCCTTGTGTCTCCTATGTTCAAATTATTGTGGGCAGCACTCCAGCCCATTACCATTTCCATCAGGGGACTCTTTATATCAAGCTGAGATTGTTGTCATTTAAAACATATTCTAGCTAGCTAATCCGAAGCCAGTGTGAGTGAAACACATTGATTTTAGCACTGATTTACATCCTATTTAAAAAAATAACAGGGAGAACACAGATGTAGTTAAAATGCAAAAGGTACTTCATTTATCCAGAGCCAAACACCAACAGGGATTTAATAAAAGGGCTTCTTTGTACGTAGGACAGTGTCCTCTCCTTCATTTCCCCCTAGAACTACAGTGTATTCTCTTAACACAAAAACGGTCCTCACTAGAGACTTAAAAGCAACATGAACATTTTCAGTCTGTGTAAATATTTAATTTTATTTTCTCCAGTATCTCCTGAAATAGCAACTTCTGCTTAAACCACCCATTAGAGGAATGTGGGGAAACCTGAAAATGAACACGTTTTTTAATGGATCAAAGAACAACTATCATTTAATCTGACTTCAAAATAGAATGATGTTTATACATCTGGACTGAAACTGTATTTATTAATTATTACTAGGGGCAAATCCTGGTCCCACTTAAATCAATGAGAATTAGGCCCTTACGGGGAGATTTTCAAATGCAGAATTGAAAGTTAATGAGACTTAGATGCCCAACTGCCATTTGTATCTTTAAAAATCTACCCCTTAGTGCCTGTCGTAATATCCCCATTCTGAACGTACCAGAAGGGCAGTAAGATTCCTTCTGCTGCAGAGTCTGAAGGCTGCATATAGAGATTTGTAACCGCACTTGTGAACTTTTCAGTCTACCGATTGCACTTGTATAAACTGTACTTCTTACAGGGTCACGCTCCGACAGACAAGCTGAAATACAGAATAAAAAAACTGGACCAGCCATTGAACTTATTGGCAACTGCTATGAAAAACTGGAAGCAGCAAAAATATGGATTGAAGACATAATGCAAGTCCAGGAAAGTCACCTTATCGTTATAGAAAACAATCACATTTTTAACCTTAGCAAAAGAGAGCATGCAGAACTTTCTCATCTCCAGCGTTTCGGTGTATCCATATTGGAAGAAGTGGTTGGTGGAAAAGCAAGATTAGAGATTCAAGGTCCTCCTGGTGCCATAATTGATGCAGTGTTTGTGATCGAAAACTTACTGTGTTATGTGCAAGAGAATAATAGAACCAAACAAGAGGAACTGCCACAGTCAGAGGGTCAGTGAAGTTAAGGGAATAAGAACAAATATGAAGCAGAGAATATAGTGCCAATCTATAAAAAGGGAAATAAGGACAACCCAGGGAATTACAGACCTGTCAGCTTAACTTCTGTACCAGAAAGATAATGGAGCAAATAATTAATCAATCAGTTTACAAACATCTAGAAGATAATAAGGTGATAAGTAACAGTCAGTATGGATTTGTCAATAACAAATCATGTCAAATCAACCTGATAGCTTTCTTTGACAGGGTAACAAGCCCTGTGGATAGGGGGGAAGCAGTAGACGAGGTATATCTTGACTTTAGTAAAACTTTTGATACTGTCTCGAATGACCTTCTCATAAACAAACTAGGAAAATGCAACCTAGATGGAGCTACTATAAGGTGGGGTGCATAACTAGTTGGAAAGCCATTCCCAGAGAATATTTATCAGTGGTTCACAATCATGCTGGAAGGGCATAACAAATGGGGTTCTGCAGGGATCAGTTTTAGGTCCAGTTCTGTTCAATATCTTCATCAATGGTTTAGATAATGGCATAGAGAGTACACTTATAAAGTTTGCGGACGATACCAAGCTGGGAAGGATTGCAAGTGCTTTGGAGGATAGGATTAAAATTTAAAATGATCTGGACAAACTGGAGAAATGGTCTGAAGTAAACAGGATGAAATTCAATAAGGACAAATGCAAAGTACTCCACTTAGGAAGGAACAATCAGTTGCACACATATAAAATGGGAAATGACTGCCTAGGAAGGAGTACTGCAGGAAGGGATTTGGGGATCATAGTGGACCATAAGCTAAATATGAATCAACAGTGTAACACTGTTGCAAAAAAAGCGAACATCATTCTGGGATGCATTAGCAGGAGTGTTGTAAGCAAGACACGAGAAGTAATTTTTCGCTCTACTCCGCGCTGATTAGGCCTCAACTGGAGTATTGTGTCCAGTTCTGGGCACCACATTTCAGAAAAGATGTGGACAAATTGGAGAAAGTCCAGAGAAGAGCAACAAAAATGATTAAAGGTCTAGAAAACATGACCTATGAGGGAAGATTGAAGTTTAGTCAATCTTTGTTTAATCTGTTTGTTTAGTCTGGAAAGGAGAAGACTGAGAGGGGACATAACAATTTTCAAGTACATAAAAGGTTGTTACGAGGAGGAGAGAGAAAAATTGTCCTTCTTAACCTCTGAGGATAGTACAAGAAGCAATGGGCTTAAATTGCAGCAAGGGCGGTTTAGGTTGGACATTAGGGAAAACTTCCTAACTGTCAGGGTGGTTAAGGACTGGAAGAAATTGACTAGGGACGTTGTGGAATCTCCATCACTGGAGATTTTTAAGAGCAGGTTAGACAAACACCTGTCAGGGATGGTCTAGATAATACCTAGTCCTGCCAGGAGTGCAGGGGACTGGACTAGATAACCTCTTGAGGTCCTTTCCAGTCTTAGGATTCTATGTATGTGTGTGATCCATATTTAGATGAGCTCGTATTTCAGTTTGTATGTATGAAGAATATACAGTAGGGTCAGATTACTCCCTGTGCTTAGATACTATGGTAATGGGCGCTATGCAAAGCTTTGAAAGACTGTGTGTTAGTCTGTTGACTTCAGTTGATTCACTGTGCAAGATTCCAGGGGGTTGCAGTTTATCCTACTGGGCTAGCCATGTTGTTGGAGGCAGACGTGATTGTGCTGCCAGCCCTCACTCTGGGGGTTCCACTAGGAAAGGCAGCCTGAAGGCCCAGACAGCTGAGGCTCCCTGGAAGATGTGTGGAATCAGTGCATATCCGTTCTGAGCTGGTCCTGCATACTTTGTATGTAGCTTGTTGCAACTCCCCTCCTGGCATACCCACTGCTATCAGGGTTCCACAGACAGACTTGCTCTGGTGGGAGTGAATCAAGCCCTGTGACTTCAATACAAAAATTACTGAAGTCAATTAATTGATTTGATTGGAGTTACAAGAATTAATTTAAAACAAGTACCAAAGACCACCTCAATGGGCAACTTCCTGTCTTTGAAATATCTCTGTGTTCCAGGTCAGTTTTATTTGGCTTGTCATTTGGATGGTTATTTAAAATGGGTTCCATGGTATAAAAGATAGATACACAATGAAGATGATACATCCTGTGTCTCTTCTGTTTCTGACTTTTTTCATTAGTTCCTTTGGTAGAACTTGATTTAACAGGCATAATATATTCAGCAAATGTAAATGTAAGCTGTAAAGTCCTTAGCGAATTTGAATCAGTTAAAGAATTTCTAGATCTGGACAGATAGTTCTTTATTTAAATGTACAAGAGTGTAGAAAGGTGCTGTAGTGCAGTGGTTCTCAACCAGGGGTCCAGGGTCCCCTTGGGGGCTGCGATTAGGTTTCAGGGGGTCCACCAAGCAGGGCCAGCGTTAGACTCGCTGGGGCCCAGGGCAGAAAGCCGAAGCCCCACCACCCAGAGCTGAAGCTGAAGCTTGAGCAATGTAGCTTTGCAGTGCGCCTGTGGCAGGGATCCCAGACAATTGCCCTGCTTGCTAGCCCCTATCGCCGGCCCTGGCTTTTATATGCAAAAAAACAGTTATTGTGGCACAGGTGGACCAGGGAGTTTTTATAGCATGTTGGGGGAGGGGGGGGGGCTCAGAAGGAAAAAGGTTGAGAACCCCTGCTGTAGTGTCCATATCCAAAGATCATTGACCTCAACAGAAGCCTTTCCAATGACTTCAGTGAGCTCTGTATCAGGCCCCAAGTGTCCTTGATGATTTTTTAAAACAGAAATCTTAAAAGTAAATCTAATTTAACAGTAAACTCACTACTTACTGGCAATAGCCAGTTAATCCTTACAGCACAAAAGAAAAAGAGTATCCCAACCTCCCAAAGTCATCACTGCCCTCCTCAAAAGACCCTGTAAAGGAGGAGCCTGGACCGAGATGATCCAAACAGCTTGCTTTGGAGAAGATGTAACACTCCTGTCTCTTAACTAAGCAACTAAAATAAAATATTAACTTCCTCCTCCACTGACTTTGCTGCATTTAGGGTGAGTTTAACAAGCTGAAAATCTTACATTATTATCATATATTCTGTTACTTGTGGCCAGGCCGACTGGAAACTAATTATCCTCCAGAAAAACTCCAAGACAAGACAAGGGATACCAAAATGTATGATCAGATCTCAGAAGCAGACTTAAACTGTCAGGAATTCAAGGACCGAGAAAAGCAGTTTGAAAAAACTGGGCTTCGTGCTCTCAAGGTAAAGAGAGTGTCCTTGGTAAAAAGAATCTGAAGAAATCTTAAGGTATTAGACATTTACAAGAATTAAGAAGGATGCATTTTCAAAAAAGTACAAGATCAAAATCCATCAGCTCCCTTATAATACTTGAATTAATTTAAGTGAAATTGCAAATGAAACCTAGCTTTATTGCTCAATTAAGATGACTGTTCAGAAAATGATACAGCTGATCATTCAGAAAGATGCAGTTAAATCCTCATTTACCATTTTAGAAGGTACTATATGTTTGTTTTATATTTTGAAGCCTCAAGTGCTCAGTTATAGTGAATTCTCAGGGATCAAGGGGCTGATTCTGCTCCTGATATAGTCAGTAGTAGGGTCTCGGCTCTACTTTAATACACGAAGGGAACACAAAGATGTACAGCATATACATAGAGAAATATAATCCTCTTTAGTAGATACAGTCTCTGTGGGAAGGAGGGAGTATTGTCTAATGCAGCATTTCTCAAACTGGAGGTCCTGACCCAAAAGGGTGTTGCAAGCCTATTGTGGGGGGGCAGGTCACAGTATTGCCACCCTTACTTCTGTGCTGCCTTCAGAGCTGAGCGACTGGAGAGTGGCAGCTCCTGTCTAGGTGCCCAGCTCTGAAGGCAGCGCCGCTGCCAGCAGCAATGCAGAAGTAAGTGTGGCATGGTATTGGGGCGGAGGGTGTTAGGTCGACACTTTATTGGAGGGGGTAATCACAGCCTGAAATATTTTCAAAGGGGGTCCCAGCAAAAAATGTTTGAGAACCCCTGCATCAAGGTATTAAGAATTGACTTGATGTACAAAGACCACCTCTCAGGCTGCATTATAACTCTGATTCCAAACATGCACAGTATCTTGTCTCTAAAAAAGATTTCTTTGCAACCTTTAATGACTTTCCATTCCAGCAAAGCTCTAAGAATTTTCAAGGAGAATTTGGAGGCTTGGCATATAGCTGTCCAGAAGCTCAGGTTGAGGAGACACTTTGGAGTGAATATCCATCCAGCCATGCATTGGATTCATTTGCACTTGACCTCAGACTCTGTGATTCAGTTGCAAATCCAGATGAATACAGTAGTTTGAATTTTCACCAAATAGCTGGAGAGTTTTCAGGAAAGAGAAGGCCCAGTGCATCATTATCAAACTTAACAGAAAAAGATGTTTTAACAGGTATGGTAAAATCACACACATTAATCTCTAATTAAACTAAAAATCAGAATATCTGGAAGACTAGGTCACAGATTTTCTTTAAAATAGTTTTCAAATCAACAGATTTTAATTAGTTAAGTTTTAGAAAATTCTAAAATATTATTTGTATTTTTAATGCAAGCAGGAGTTCCTAGCATTTTAAATATGTGCATTTTGGACTCTAATGGGGAATAGTTTTTGGTTTTTTTAAATCATGTTTTTTCTTTTGACAAAATATTGAAAGAGCACTAGCACTCAGATTTCACAAAACTTTCATGGGCTGCTTAAGGCAAGCTGGCAGTGAACAGAGGAAACGTTATTTGAAGTGTGGTATACTGCTTTTATTTCTCAACCTTTGGGAATTAAGGTGATTATAAGGAAATTGTAAACAAACCTGCTGCTACCCCTCTCTCCCTGGGATAAGTCTGAGGTGCAGCTTGGTGGTTAGCAGTACTTCAGTAACTGTAAAGGAAACTGTCTAGTCAGAAGAGAAAGTTTTAACTCTAGTAAACCAGTTCTGTAGGAACCAATGACCTGCTGCCAGGTATCCCACTGTCCTGAAAAGCACTGATCTCCAGTTGAACAGGTTTCTGTAATATCAAGAACTGTCATATCAAATCCATACATAAAATGATGAAGCTTTACTAAAGCAAGAGGAGGAGATGAGCAGTGGTTTTGTCCTGGCTCTTGCAAAAAAGTTATTTTTAATTCACTATTCAGGAGCAGAAATAAAACAGATCAGCTCATGCACAAGGCATTTGTGCATGCATGTTCAC
Source organism: Trachemys scripta elegans (assembly GCF_013100865.1). Classification (NCBI taxonomy): domain Eukaryota; kingdom Metazoa; phylum Chordata; order Testudines; family Emydidae; genus Trachemys; species Trachemys scripta. The sequence goes on along the minus strand of NC_048303.1, from coordinate 115,026,981 downwards.
AAAGCATGGCCCCATTAAAGAAAAATTTCATGCAACTTCCATGTTTCAGAAGCTTCTACAAAGTCAAAATAGGCCTTAAAAAAATCAGTGTGGGAAGATAAAGTTTTAATTAAATCTAAAAACACTTAGGGTGAATGCACCAAGTTATTTTTCTTCTGTAGCAGATGAAGTTCCTAGCTAAGTTTTATGTTTATCTATATTATGTATTGCTAGGGACAAACAGAATCCTGTATGAAGGATTTATGCAAGATTAAGGAACAAATTTTCAAATATTTTGCTTTTTAAATTATTTGTAATTTTTAAGTGTAGACATTTTTTACTTACTTGAGAACATTTACAGTGTGTCCCTGATGAAAAATTTCTAATTACACATTTATTTGAGAGGTCATGTATTACTCATCTAATATAAAGAAACATTAAAAGCATGCCAAAGTTTTGCAGTCCTTAAGTATATCACAGATTGCTTTTGTAAATTAAATTCTCAGTTTAAAGTCATAAGATGTTTGTGCAGATACTTCTATTAATGGAATTTATTCTAAAAATAGTAATCTGTACAGATCTCAGTCTGGTTACAATCTTGTCATTCTTTGTACAGTAGCATGCTTTGAAAAGCTACGGCCTGTTATTACTACTGAGAAATGCATTGCCAAGTCTGCACAACTATGGCATTGTTTTGTAGTTAATCACTCCTTTCTTATTTCCCCACTTTCTTTCATAGGTTTAGGCTTTGCACAAGTACCACAGCTCAAAAAAAGGCGACTAACATTTGAAAAAGCCCCTGGAAGAAGTGATGGGCAAACTCGTCTTAAATTCTTTTGAATTAAATATAGTCTTACTGCAGACACTTTTTAAATGTGTGTGTGAATTGTTTCAAGGGAGCCATTTTAAATTTTATAATTATTTCTGACCCAATTCTCAGGTCATTTTCATATACTGAGAAGTTATTGGGTTTAACTTTTTGCATGTTTATTAAAAGGTTTTTTGTTTTTTTTAACATTTTACCAAACAAGTTAGTTACTTAATCTGCAGAATTACTAGGAAAAATGTCTATTCTTAGATGTAAATTAAGATAAATAAAAAGATTTCCACTTTCACATACTGCCTTTTTATCATTTGTTTCCATATCTCATGAATTCATTTTAAAAAACCATATTGTCCTTTACACACACAAAAAGGCAAATAAGGGCCTGGAAGCTCTTGGAGTTTTCTTGATCATTTCAGTGCGGGGATCTGGGTTTGCTTGTGGGGGTAGGGTGCTGGGCTTCTGAACTTGCAGAAAAAAAGATCCAGAGGTAATTCTGGCAATTCTGGGTCAATAAGCCTACCTTCAGTACCAGGCAAATTGGTTGAAACTATAGAAAAGAACAGAATTGTCAGACTGATATAGCATGTTTATTGGGGAAGAGTCAACTTCTGTAAAATGCCTCAGCCCCTTCTCCCCACTTTCCCTGGCTCTTTAAGACAACCTGTGGCGAGTGATGCAGTGCAAGAGAGTGCTGACAGGTCATCTATCTCACAGAACTGAGCAGGGAGAAGGCTGATGAAGCCAACCATGCCCTGGTCCTGCCTCCTTCCAGCCTCGTCACACTCCTGCTTGACCCCTCCAGTGAGCTTGTCTAGGCATTTTTGCATCAGTGTAAAGCAGGGCTTGAAACCAAGGTAATTAACACCAGTATCCTCCCCCCACCCCCTTACCACCAGTGCAGAACATCCATACCTGAGAACTAACCCCAGTGTAGCTACAATGCAGTGCAAAAAATTCCTCATGTTGACAAGCCTGGAGTCCCAGCCCCACGTTTTCCATGGAATTATAAGGGAGAAGCTCTTCTCATGGCTGTTTGTTCCCAATTAGTGCCTCAGTTCCAGAATCACTGGAATGGAGCATCAGGCCATACGTTTGTGTTTTAAAAGTAAGCAAGCTGCAACCATGTTTGGAATGATCTACACCGCGCCAAAGAAATTTCCCACAAGGCCCCTGAGGCCTCTCAACACTTCAAAGGCAGCCAGTCCAAGGCCTATACAACTCGTTGAGCGGAGGCTGCTGCTGGCAGTGCTTACCCCAGATATTGGATGGCAACAAAAATTGCTGCAGCAGGCTGCTGCTGTAACCTTTAGGTTGAAATATTCCCACTTAATATTAAATTGTTAAAGATGAGGGTGCAATAAAACCACAACTTAGTTTTCAGGGTCGAGCCGCTAGGTTGGTCACAGGAAATTTATTTAGTAGAGGATGACTTGGTGACACTATAAATGACAACCAAACTTTATTAAAAATTATGATTAGTTAAGCAAACAGGCATACAATTACTACTTACACAATACTGCAATTAAACTGACACTAGATGATGAAATGATGTATCAATGGGTGATCAGTCCGCTGACAACAGAGTAAAGTACAGGCTGGGATCTAACTATACCCTGTGGATGTTAACTGAAGTTTTCTCCAGTTTAAACAAAACTATTCTTTTTATACCCATCATAATACTAATTAATATTAAACTGTCCTTTACCACAATTACATTTCCACCATTTCTTATTGGCTTTTTACATTACACATTATTTAAATTAACATCTGCACCAAAGTCTTTCCCAGTCCATCAATATAGACAGCATTTTAATAAAACATTTAGTTCTCAAAAACACTTTTAAAGCCTTGCTCAAAATAGTTATAACCAAAACATCTCAATACCATAACCTTGGCTCATGTCCTTGCTAACTCTTACTTTCCCATAACACTCTGTCTCCAATTTATCTCTGACTTTTCTCACACTGGCTACTTCGATTTCCCAGACTCCTCTACGCTTGGGCCCAAAACATAACTTCTACTTAAGTTAGCCTGTTTCTTAAGCCAAACAACATTATAGGCTACACTGCTCCGCCCACTCCACCAGTTTCCTCTAGTCCTTCCGTGTCCTGATCCAGCAAAGCAACTTAAACATGCCTGTAACTCTAAGCACATGCCTAAATCCTTTTCTGGAGCAGGGTCCTTGTGAGTAGTAAGGATGCTCAGAAGTAGCAACAACCACCTGCGCTTCCTTGGAGGTGGGGGAGGACAGGAGGAAAGAGACAGACTCTAGAGCTCATTGAATAGGGAACTCAGTTGAGTTTTTAATGGCCCAAGCAATGGGACTTTCACCTTTTCTTCCTGCCCTGCCTAAAACATATTCAGCCTAACTGCTCCCTTTCTCAATTTCATATCACTGCTCCTAGCAATGCCCACTTACATCATATAGGATAGTGTATCTCCTTAGTGTTTGCACTCTTTAGGTATTTGTAGGCTGTCATGATCACTCTGACCTCCTGCATCTTTCTTTTCCCAACTTCCTCCAATTTGTCTCTAATAATCACCCCAGCATGAACACGGTATTCCAGGTGCCGGTGGCCTAGAGCCATAGAAAGGGGCACTATTATTACTGCCTCTACACATTTCCACTGGCCATTCTTCTGCCATATCACATTACAAATTCATGTATTTGTATTATTTGTATTACAGTCGTGCCTGTTAACCAACTGAGAACAGGGCCTCATTGTGCTAGGCACTGCGCAGGGTCAAGTTCCTGTCCCAAGGAGCTTATCATCTAAGCAGATAAGTCAGCCAAAGGATAAGGTAAGGGGATATACAAGCAGATGGCCTGATCCAAAGTCCATTGCAGTCAAATGGGGCTTTCCAGGCCCAGACTGATTGTTTGCAAACATATTAGTGCCATGATTATTCTTAGAGAGGGAACATTTGCCTGTTTAATATTAGTACCACAAATTATTTCTTGCATTACTTGTGTTCCAAGGTTCTCCACCATAAATTCTCTTCCCCACCCTAACATATTAACTTACAAGTTTCTCCACTTTTGTACTCTTCTATTTTTTTTCTGTCCAGGTTTCTAATATCTTTAGATCACATTCTATTGTTTCCTCTAGTATTTCCAGAAAGTCCCATTTTCATATTCCCAACAAGTTATATTTAAATTTTTACTCCCTTTTCTAGATATTAATGAAGAGGTCAAAGCAAACCTGGCTCAGCACAATGCCTGCGGGTAAAACATTAGACACCTTTCCCTAATCCGGTACATCTTATTTTGTTTTTAGTCCCTCAGTCATTTCGCAGCAAGGTTGAAATGTTCTACCTATCAACACGGGGCGGCACAATCCTCCAAAAGTCTACATTCGGAAGTCTGGGATAGGCTCACACTGGAGGCTTGAAACTCAAGAGTCAGAATCCCGCAAGACATCCAGGGCAGAATTATAAGGTAAGTAATTTTCCCTTTTTCCTACTGTTGCATGTCCCACTATGCCAGGTCTTCCACTTGTCAGTCTTCTACACTAAAGACACTCTGGAACAAGGACTGCCTTTATTTTTGAGGACTCTTTAGCGCTCAGCCTAATGTCACTGCTAAACAAATAGTAAAGAAAACTATAACATCAAATGTACCCTCAAGTGCTATACAAGTAAGAAGGAAGACAGAGGTCCCTGTCCCAAGGAATTACAATCTAAGTGGATTATGAAATTATGAAAGGAAGATAGACAAAAAAGCAAGTGATGAAGCTGTGAAATTTAACAGACATTTTATTACTTTTCTTGTCAAGGCTACTCCCAGTTTTCAATTTAGAAAGAATAATCAAAATGTAAACCAACTGCCAGCAATGAAAGCTTTTTCCTTAAAAAAGTTATCCTTAGTCCTTGACAGCCACTGAGATCCTTCAGCACCCACCAGTATCACTCTCCTAATATTTTGAGTGCCTCCTGGTGGATTCCCCAGCACTGGCAATTTTTAAATCAAGGTTGGTTGTTTCTCTAAAAAAATCTGTTCCAGTTCAAACAGGAATTATCTGGAGGGAAGTTCTCTGCCCTGCATTCTACAGGAAGCCTGTAGAATACAGACCTTTCTGGCCTCAGAATACATTTGTGGGTGAGGAGAGAGGTTTCCCGCAGAGGCACTAGCTGCCATTATTGGCTCCAGTAGAAGACGACGAAGAGACCTGGCCCCCATTCTTCATCTGAAAAGTTGACCTCTGTGAACACTTGGTGGTTAAAACAGCTATAATGCTGGAGAGACATATGGATCAAGCTGTGGGATGTAATTCTCTTCTGCAGGAACGGGTGTAGCAATATATGGTTTGCAGAGGAATGTGTTTCAGCTCCAGAACGTCAGTTTGTTTTGTGGCCTCTGGCTTTGATTTAATTTTTCAGACCCTAAAATATTTAAAGTTTAATGTAATAACTGGGCGTGAGGAACAAATGTCGCAGAATGCTTATACTTGCAGTTAAAAATCATCTTGACCTTAAACTTTCACCGAGTGCATATTCTGTATCTGAGCAAAATAAATAGATCACCAGAGACAGCAGTTTTCAAGAGGAAAATGGGATCCTGGCTCTAAAGTGAGAATTCCTAGAAGTAAATATGCTGAACGATTTCCCCTTGCAGAAGTCCTGCCACAACAGTGACAATGCTACCAGCAGCTTTTAACTTACAGTAGGATCCAAAATTGTTGTTATGCAAGTTGCCTGGGAAGGAGGGTTTAGAAAAGAGCTTTCATATGCAACATTCCAAATCATTATCTTCTGTAGAACTGCAAACAAACCACCTCCCCCCTACTTTACCCAGAATAGGAGGTGGATTTAAATAGACATTGCAGTCCATTCGCTATTTCTAGCCCATTTTTGTGGTTACTTGACCAAACCACTCTCTTTATATTTGCATCATGGATTTGGTAGTGTTTTTGAAAACTCTCCCCCAAACTGCTAAGCTCAGGAATCTGTTGCTTCAGTGGGACTACACTACACTAGACTACAGCTCTGCAAAAACTGTCGTAGATAACCACAGGGAGGGAAAAAATACAGCTACTACTCCCTAGCCTGTATTTGTCCTTTCACACATACCAAACTTTAATGTGAACATAAATTAAATAAATTAAAAGTTAATGGAGATATCCTATCTCCTAGAACTGGAAGGGACCAGGTCATCAAATCCAACCCCCTGCCTTCACTAGCAGAACCAAGTACTGATTTTGCCCCAGATCCCTAAGTGGCCCCTTTAAAGATTGAACTCACAACCCTGGGTTTAGCAGGCTAATGCTCAAACCACTGAGCTATCCCTCCCCCCCATACAAGAAAAGTTAGACAGTACAGAACATTGACAGAGAACCTACAATAGATAACTTTAAAAACAGATACAGGCATACACTGCCTTCAGCAGGCTAGGTGCAAAGGGAGCGTAACTTGCTGTTTGTATTCCTTTTATGCTGGTCCAGAAAAAAGGAAATTACAAAGCTAGCTGCTGCAACAACTTAAATAAAAAGGAAAAACCCCAACACTCAGTGTTAAACTATTTGTCTCTGGCTCTCTCTCTCTCCCACCCACAAAGGCCCACACAGAGGCAATATTACTCACAAAAGAAGACTTTCCCACATTCATTTAATATTAAGAAATATTAAATGTTTTTAGCTTCTAAAAGAGATGCATTTAAAAAAAAATCCCAGAATGTTAACACAGAATTCACTAGTGATTTTTTGGGCAACCCATATTGTCCAACTCCATCCTTGATGACTCTGTCCCTATTTTTTCTCCCACTTGTGCAGAAAACACCTACCTCCAGGCACCACACTGCATCTTTTTGTCTGAGCCCATCACCTTGCAGCCAACCCCACCAACCCTCAACCAAGTCGAATGGTCACAGTTAAATGATAAACCCAAGTTATTGGTAATTTGCTTACTTCCCAGGTGAAATACACCTGAGGACTGGCAAATTTCCTATCTTTCTACAGGCTATTGAGTTGTATCGTACAAAGGGGAGGCACTGATAAGGAAGGATGGCCCTGCTCCGTCACAAGCTCCCTAAATTTGGGCAAGTCACTTTTTCCCTCTGGGCCTCAGATATCCGTCTGCACAATGGGGATCACAGAATTTCCCTGCATTGCAGCAGCATTGTGAGGTACAGACCCTAATAACTGTGAGATGTACAGGTGACCTAAGATAGATAAGAACAGAAAGGAGCATGGTGGCTGGGAGTGGAAAGAAGTATGTCGAGGAAGGGCATAAATTCTTTCCTGTGGAAGGAGGTGTCCACATTGGCAGGGCATATACATAGGCACTAAACTAGTGCCGTACCTCCCCAGAATGAAGGTATTTGTGAAAGATTCAGGGTGAGATTTTCCAAGCTGCCTATGAGATTTGGATGCCCAGTTCCCAGTGACATTAATTGGAAATGAGTGTTCAAATCCCTTAGTCCCCTTTGAAAATCTCACTCTAAGGAATTATACGCACCTTTCATATGAAATGCTCCGTGCACATTTCTTCCTATAAGTTGGGTTATGATGCCTTCCCTTATTCACACAAAGAAGTTAAACATCTATAACTACTGCTTTTCTATTAACAGGAGACAAACTTTTCTCGATTCCTGCAGTAACCTATGCAGCCCTAAATGCCACGTAATTCATGAGCCCTCCTTCCCATGTCTAAATCAGAAAATCCTCCTATGAACAAAAGGTCTCCTCCTCCTTATAATAAAACAAAGGTCAAAGGCAGTAGGGAAAGGAATTTTATTTCCAAGCTTCTAAAAGATTAATACAAACACTGGAGAGTAAACAAAATGAAAAACTATTAAAAAAAATAAGCAGTGTCTTGTAAAAGTGCTCTGTAAAAAACCAAAGGCACACAACCAACAACATTATACACTCATAGAGGCTTAATGAGTTGTGTAGTTCAAGCCTTGATCATTCTGAGTGTGAACTCATTTTGCATTCATGTTTTTCTAGTGTTCTGTGACTATTGTTAATCACATTTTAAACATGTTAAGAAAATTCCAACCAAGCAATATCTTGAGAAGCACAAACAAGAAAGACAGTAAACAAGTTGGACATTCTGTAGTGAATGTGTCGTAAGAATCAAGTCTGTGCTACATACTGTCAGGCAGTTTCTATAAAAGACATCACATACTGATTTAAAGGCAGCTGCAAAGCAGTGTGAGTTAGCTCCCAAGTCTTAAAAATTTAAAAACAAAACAAAACAAAAACCCTTTCCATTTGGCAACACTGTTCTCTTATTAAAACTGGGTTCTTGTGTATTTTAACATGCACTTAGTGGGTGTCTGTTTAGAAAATGTAAATACCAAGTGTGGGTGAGAGGAAGAAGTCATTTAAGTCTGTAGAAAAATCCTTAATCCGGGCATCACAATTATTAAGGGGGAAAAACGTTATTTGGTAAAATTAAAATATTTTTCCTTTCTAAAATGTAAACAACCTCATCATTAAATAAGCTTGTGTAGTAACTATGGAAACAATGTTAACTCAGTTATTAAGAGTGCTTTCTCATATAAAATACTTTACACATATTAGCAAAAGATCTATCTAGTCAACTACTGATACACCAGAACAGATTGATAAATATCTAGGAGATTGTTTTGGCCACAGGAAAAGTAGGGCACAAAGATAGTGTTTTCTTGAGGAGGAAAGACAGCTGTTATTCATTTCATGCTTGAAGAGAACTCTCCACCGACGTTCCCTACAAAAGGAAAAAGAGTTTTATTAAAGGCTGTCTTCGCCTTTCTTCTTTAATAAATTCTTCTCACAAGCTGTAACACAGAAGCCTCTTCACTGTGGGTTAGGTTAAACGTGCCATTGATGGGTGCTAGCTTCCTGGAATACTGTAAAATTTGTCCCCACCATTTTATCTTCATAAAGCAGTAGCAAAAGTGCTATGAAATATTGTCTATTAGCAAAAGAAGAAAAACATAAAACCCAATACCCATTTATGTACTTCTGGAATGCTTGCAATAAATCATCTACTCGGCTCTTATTCCTCAAACAGGAGAAAAATCCTGCATCTTGACAGGCCAATGTAACCATATGATACTTTATTTCTTAACTCAGATGGAGTCAAGTCCTAGAAACACACATACACAACTAGAATGGCAGCTTCATAAAAAGAACAGAATATGGAAGCGTCACCGTCATCCTAAATATCACATTTGCCGGGACACCTAAGATTATTGTAACAGAGAAAAGAGAGAAAATATTTTTTCTGTTCGTGCATTTGACAGCATTTTGAGCCATCAGTTGCACTTTCCTCCCAGTCAATTTCCCCTTTTTCACCCAGCTCCACAGAGGTGGGTTGTCTGAATGGTGAAGGTCGCAGGTTTGAGTCTTGCTCAGTCTCACACTGAAAGGCCACCTCCAGTTCACCCACCTACAAAACGGTGCCTGATCCATAGGGTTAGAGTAGCCAAAGATGGTCAGACAGGATGCTGACCACACCACTCCCTTGTATACCACTGGCTATGAAACGGACGTGCCTTAACCATGTCAGCCCGATGAGCCATTGGCTGCAGGAGCTTTTACTTTGACACAGCTCCAGAAGAGAAAACAAACATTTAAAAAAAAACATAGGAAAATGTGATTTTTAAAACCTCCAAATTTGGCAGAGGGACAAAAGTACCGATTAAACGGAATAGATTTCAAGTTGACTGTGTCTTCTAACAAAGCGCAAGTAAATGGGACTCTCATCATTCCTCCTGTCATGGTAATTTATTTACCCTCCCTACCAGGAGTTATTACCTTATTTGTCTCTTTTAAAGAATTATGAGGATTGGCTGCTGCTACATTAAACATGCTGCCTGTGCTATGTAAGATTTTTAGGCAAGACCTAGGGGCTTGATCCTGCAAAGAACTACTCACACCCTTGAAGTACCAGGGCTGTCCATATGGCTACGGATGGGAATAAACACATAGGTGAGAATGCCTTTGCAGGACCAGACCCTAATGATTTGTCTACACTCAATTTTTTTCTTAATATTCCCCGCTGTTACTACCAGCAGTGCCGGCAATGCAGGGAACACTAGTGTAGACAGCGTTCAGGTGGCTGCTGGTGAGTGAACCACATTGTTTAGACTTGCTCAGAGCAGGTCAACGATGACAGTGGTTACCAGTCTACACTAGGCCCTCTGTTGCTGCCGTCTCTCATGGAGCTGCGCCAGCTGTAACAATGGTGGGAAAAAGCCTAGTGTAGACCCAGCCTAAGTGAACTGCAATATAACATGCAAGCTGAAAAGTGTTGTAACAAGCGGAGAGTTATTTAAATCAGTTCAAATGCTGCACCTCATTTGTTTCTTTCAAGCTGCCTGCAGTCTCTTTTGGGACTGTTAATTAACAAAGACACTAATCAAGAATGCAGTTCCATTTGATGCACTTCCAGGTCAATCATCAACAGCTGAAGAGAGTTAAAGGGTGTGAAGTAACAGGAAAAACGGTATGTTTGAAATGCATTGTAAGAGACTGCAAATGGCATTGAACATGTTAATTAGAAACTGTGCTTAAGTTAATTAGAAACTGTGCTTAAGTTAATTAGAAACTGTGCTTAAGTTAATTAGAAACTGGATGATCTATTATTGGGTCAACAGAATCAACCATGTATGCTTAAGTTTACTGCACAGTCAATCCTTCCTCTAAATTTCCTTCCTTTCCCCAGATAACTGATCTTCTAAAATGGTACCTCAGCTTGAATGCCATATATGCTGGAAGAAAGCACCCCCTGAAATCACTTCCTAGACAATATTCATTCCTAAATCACTGTGAATGTAATGTGAAGACCATCTGGAGATGCAAGCGTAGGGAGATGACTCAACTTTGGGGGAAGGGGAACTGGGTCCCTTACTGGCCATTTTGGGTAGTACGCCATGCTCCTCTGGAGGGACAGTTTCCTACTCTCAAGTGGAGGTAGCTGCCTTTTCACTGGTCACCGCCAATGGAGGAATGGGGATTGAGAGCACGGCTGAGTAGAAACAATCTACAGTTACAGCGGGAGAAGATAAAAGCTAACTTGGAAGTGTGCCATCAACACCTGTTGCCTTTGATCTCTAAACCCTTCCTAGAGTCCAAAATGAAGAAGGGTCTTATCTGAAGTGCAGAGTATCAAACTGATTACGCACCCAACATCCTGCTGTTGCTGAAGACTCATTTTAAAAATAGCTACAGACACCGTATCCACCAACAAGCAAAAGAAGAGAGGAGGGACGTCCGGAGGGAGAAACATGTTTTAACTCTAGTGCCCAGAGGGACTAGGAATCCATTTGGAGGGCCAGAGTAGAAAAAAAAGTAAGCACTTTGCTACAGAACAGGTATTGTTGGTAGAGAGACAGGAAGAGAACCCAATGGAAACTTGTCATTTCTAGGGCTTGGGGTTTACAGCAAAGAGCATATACGACTTCTGTCGCTACCCTACCTGACTTCAGAGTAAAGCACAGGACCTAGGCTCCCGGAAAGGATTGCTCCCAGCAGGAACTCCTATTAGCAGGGCATCTTTGCAGGCGTTCTGCATACAATACTGCTGAAGTTCTGCAGCTGCCTGAGAGACCTGTACAAGGAAAAAGAAACACTCATATACACAGGGGAAATCAGTTCATTCCCTGGCCTCTAGTGGATAGTTGCTCTTTTTAGTAGCCATTATCACAGAGTAGGAAAGCAGCCAAGCCAGCTCCCAAAGCGAAAAGTGAAATAACGCAGATTCAAACGCACACAGCTCTGACAAGACAGACGTAGCGTCCATGAGTATTTTCAATTCTCAGCCACGGCAGCGTGTGGAATGTAGATGTTGGTGCCACGGATTTCGGTTTCATTGTGCCACAGAGCAATTCAATTTTCTTGAGTACTTTATTACAAAATAGCCACATAGCAATGTACACAGCGCTTCCCACCATGGAAAACATCATTCCCATCCCAAAGAGCTTATGCACTAAATAACAGAAGACCAATCAGGCGAGACATAGGCTAGCAGCAGGGCAGAGTGAAGAGCTTAAAATTCTAACCTCCCTTAAAAAATTTAATTTAGGTCAAAATTATCAAGATTGGGTGCCTAAAGTTAATCTCCTAAATCTAGATATAGGCACTTGAAGTGGAGTGGCCGGATAGGTCTGAAGCAAGCTCAGGAGACAGAAGGTATTGAGGAGCCCGAAGCATCCATGCTCCTCTCTTAGACAGCAAGCTGGTTAGCATATGCAACTTTTGGAGCTGGACAGAGAGAGATTCAGGAATCAGACGGTGAGGATGCAGACAGCAGTGTGGATCCAGGAAACGTTTAAGGATGGAGTGTCTGTCTGCCAACGTGGTAGGATTTTAGTCAGCCAAAGGGCCCTATTGGAGAACACTAACTGGAATCCCCAATCACCAAGTGTGACATCCTCACCTGAAGCTACACACCAGGCTTTTTTCTGAGCTCAGGAAATATAGCTCTCCCTCCCTGTGCAGCGCCCCAGCGCTCCCAGAAGAGGGGACTGTAGGGGTTTACTTGCTGGATTGGGACAGTGACCCCAACGTCCCCGTTGCCATGAATGGACCATCCACAGGGCCGTCCTTAGGATTTATGGGGCCCTATTCAGTATTATTAAACTGGTGCCCCATGCCTGACATCAGCCTGGGCTCGCATGTGTATTTTAGATAAGGGTGGTTTTTTGAAGGATTTATTTAAAAAACTGTATGTCTGAAGATCCAAACATTTAAGGCTAAAGATGAATACTCAGATTGTGCATCTAAAAATCTATGCAAGGATTTTTTAGAGATGTGAATTTATAATCTTCAGTAACATACGGGGGGACAGATAGCTCAGTGGTTTGAGCATTGGGCTGCTAAACCCACAGTTTGTGAGTTCAATCCTTGAGAGAGCCACTTAGGGACCTGGGACAAAATCAGTACTTGGTCCTGCTAGTGAAGGCAGGGGCTTGATGATCTTTCAGGGTCCTTTCCAGTTCTAGGAGATAGGTATATCTCCATATTTATACGCTAATGAAGTATTTTTAAAGCAAATTTTATTACAGTAATGCACAACTGTTTTGGTCAAGAAATTCAGAAACTGACAGGAATACCTGGGAGTTGGCAAATGCCTGTTAAATGGTTTCATTATTGGCTCTTTAACAGTTTCAGTGTTGAGCTAATAGGTCTGGCAGGCTGGAGGCTTTTTCACTTTTAAGGACTAGATCCCCTCCAGAGGAAGACTCACCAGGCTGCAGCAGCCAACTGTGGTGGGTGCCTGCAGGAAGGGTCAGAACAGGCAGGAAGGTGAACACTAAGCCCCACAGGTGCCCTACACAGCCACCTATGCTACATATGCCTAAGGACAGCCCTGACCATCCATCCCTAGGGCCTAGTGAGCTTGCTGCCATTCTCAGACTGTCAGATCCAGCAGCATTCCCAAGCACATGGTGTGGCTTTTCTCTGCCCTCTTACTCAGTTCCGTTTTTGGGGTCTGTTCTATTCACTGCCAGCCACCCCCCCACACACAATATTAATTTTTCTGAGTATCTCATCCCACCATGCTGTGTTCAGAGCCTCAGAGATGCTTGAGGAACAGAAGATCCTGTGGCACCTTTAAGACTAACAGAAGTATTGGGAGCATAAGCTTTCGTGGGTAAGAACCTCACTTCTTCAGATGCAAGTCATCTGAA